>NW_016157592.1:9155-16377 GCF_001687245.7 Rhagoletis zephyria | reverse complement strand
CCTAAATACGTTAAAATGACATGCACAGAGTTTTACAATTATAGCAAAAGCCAGAAGTTTTGAAACAAGCTCACAGCAACGAAACAAATGACTGATATTTTAATGATACCTTGTATTTATTTATTTTTTTTCGTGAAACCTAGATTACTTATAAGTACCGTGCCGTACAAAATTATTGGCTCGGAGACACTTTCATCTGATCATAATTTCTAATCAGATCTTTTAGAAAAATGTTTAAAATGTAGCTTTTGAGCCAATTAGTAAAGTGCAAGTCTGAAGTTACCAGAAAATTTCGTTGATTTTTTGCAATTATTTATTTTTTGCTGACAGTGTCTTCCACATACAAAAAAATGTCGAACATAGTTTGTATGGAAGAAACTCTCAGTAAAAAAAATACCAAATATATTGCCTCGTTCAAAGACATGAGCAAAATCGTGAATACATGGTTTTCCGCAAAACAAGCGGATCTTAGTAATTTTGATAAAAATCTTAACGAACTCCGCACAGCTTTGAAAAGTACTGGAATTTCTCAAACTGTCAAAATCCATTTTATCCTTAAACATTTAAAGTAATCTATTTCATTCTTGAATAACGATGGTTTAGGATTATGGTCCGAGCAGGCCGGGAAGTCAGTTCATAGGGAATTCATTAAGTTCTGGGATAGATTCAAAATAAATATGATTGATAAACCAACTTTTGTGAGTCGCCTGAAGAAAACTGTAATGACATTTTCATTCCAGCATATATAAAAACTTAACTAAATAATAAAATATTTAAATACTAAAATGTGTGACTATATTATATGGTAAGCCAACAAAAAAAATAAAAGGAAACAAAAAACAAATATAAAAAATAAAGCAAGAAAAAAATATAAAAAAATAAAGCAAGAAAAAAATATAAAAAAATAAAACCAAAAAAAGAACAGAGAGGTGCAAAGTAAGTGGCCTCTACGTGGTGCGCCTTGGAAACGATTGAAACCGGCGAAAAACTTACATAAACTTATATTTTTACATAATATATATACACACATTTACTCACACATACATTGTTGAATATTTAATGCACAAGGATGTTTTTCTCTTTCGCAAAAGTCGGTCCTATCATAACTATGTAAAATGTTGATATATTTAAAACAGGAGCAGCTAGGATTTCAATTCAAAGGGATTCTTAACCTAAAAATATCAACAAATACAACCCTGCTTTCAGTTTTTGTCGACATTTTTATGCAACCTATCTTTGCTTCCTGCCCACCGTGAGGAATATTCATTTGGAAATGCTAATGGCCTACGCATTTATGAAATGAAAGACAAAATAATGATTTTTATAAATATTATATTCTCATTTATACATATGTAACATAGTTACTTAGCTGAATTACTTAGTAATTACTTGTATGTAAGAATACCAAGACAAATCATTTATCAGAAGCATTGCCTCTTACACATTGAAAAAAAGTAATAAAAGCTCTCAAAAAACCGCATAAATTCAAATCCGCATGACAAATAACCGCATAAAAAGAGACCTAATTGTGTAAGTTGAAATTTTATAAGAAATTATTGAACATTAAAAAAATTATACCTACATAGATATGTATGCACATATGTATGTGCCTACCTAGTAGATAAAACTGGCCGAAATAGAACGCATCTATTCTTCTGTGCATAAGAATATATACATAAATAAATATATACATATGTGTACATATGTATGTATGTATATACATACATATCTGCATGCGTGAATACAATGCTTTACTCGAAATTCTTTAACAGGCTAACCTAATATTCACGCACGCCGCCAATTTATTGTCAAAAATTTCTCATGCACATGCAACTTGTATGAGATCAACCGAAATTGAACGGCGTGCGTATGAAGCTAACTCAATTTCCAATTTTTGTTCTGCGTGACATTTTGATTTGACGTTTCGCTCAATGAAATCAAATGCAAACGCATGCAAGTCAATTTCGGGTGACGCAAAAAAACAAATTCGACAGCATGCGTACCAAAACGCAAGCCGCGAATATTAGGTTAGCCTGTTAGTTGATGCAATTTTTATCCCATACATTTTTGCTGACCAAACAACCCGTTTGCCTGTCTAATCTGCTTGACTCATACTAAACGAGTGCTCGTTTGCAAACAGCCTCGTTTGTTGTTCGTGAGTTGCGCAAGCTCAGAGCAAACTAACGAGCGAGCGAGGGGCTAAAAAGAGGCAAATCCGAACTCTGGCCATGAGGACATGTGGTGATCTCCGAAATAGGTGCTATAACTTCTACCGCTTAGACTTTGTTGCTTTTTCCATTTTTTCTAATAAAATAATCGTGGTACAAAACTCAATAAGAATATTAAAATTAAGTATTAATAAGCCACAATAACATTGACAAATTAAAATTTTCCTATTTGCGTCAGACTCACTCTTTTTCAACGCTAACCACTTTTATGAGTATTTGCTATCAAATTAGAAGAAGATTGGATTGTTTGGTTGAATTTCATTGGAAATCACTTCATTCATAGCGTCAAGCATTTAAGTATTATTTATTTGTATATTAACACATTTAATTATCAGCTGCAGTCGCAATTGATATGAATATATGAATGAGCTCGCAATAAATCTTTCCATTGGTGAACGCTACCTTGACTCACCAATTCATGGGTTCACTACCGAAACGAGGTGGGTGCGTTATTTATTCTTTTTAATATTTATCGATGTTGTCGACCAAAAATGCGCGAAAACCCCTCTTACGTGTTGAGTATGGAGAATGACGCCAATTTCTTCACTGAAAATAAAATTTCGTAAAAATGCTACCAAAAATTTTCGTAGTCTTGGTTTTTTGTACAATGTACATACGAAACTTTCGTTCACTATACGAACACATTTTTCACAACGAAACAAGATTTTACGAACCATTCGTAAATACAACGAAAGGAGTTTCATAAGGCATTTTTTAGAACAATTTATGAAAACGTTCGTTTATTTTACAAAACACATGCGTAAATTACCGAACAACTCTCTGTACCAATAATTTTGTATATTTGTACGAATGAATTCGTAATATTTACGTCTGGTTTCAAAATATAAGAAATCTACAATTCTGTATTCGTTTTATTTATTAAATACTTTCGTACATAGTACTAATGCAGAAACATGTTTTTTAAATTCGTACAATATACGAATATTTTCATGCAATATACTAAATTGCCGGCAGCTTAATATTTCATCATATTTTTATGTACCGCGTGTCATTGCGAATTGCTGTGAGACATGTAATATAAGTTTAAACGTTTTATAAAGGAATAAAAACTACAAAAAAAAATAAATATTATTTTGTGACTTGATTTTTATAATCATTCGTGGAGCTATCGATGAATCGTAAACATACCTGTGATTGCTAGCTGGCAAACGTGAGTGAGTGAATTTTAAGATATGCTTTTTTTTGCTTTCGTTTTTTTCTTTTTATTGTTGTTGTTTTATTGTTGCATATAGAGCGTCAACACATACTCTCCATGCAACGGCTTATCAGAAAAACATCAAACACTGGTACGCATGCGCTGCAACACTTATGAACAGCATCCGAGACACCGATATAATAAATAATCCAAAACAAATATTTGATGTTTGACCGCAATACAAATTGCTTGATAGTTTCCGATTGGTAGGACTAAAGCTAATTCTTATTTATTTTATTTCATTAAAATAAATTATAATTTTTTTTTTTTAGATTGAGCCTGATTTCGTCTTCTTATTCGGAACCAGAAATGAGATCCTTGATAACCTCATTGCTTTTTTCAATTTACTTTTGTATACGAGTGTTTGTTTTTTTAATGTTCGTCGGAAACTGGACTCGAACCCAGGCCATGCGGAATGGTAGCGCGCACTGTTAACCACTACACCACAGCCGTCTCCAATCGGAAATCAAATTAAAAATAATGAATATTTATTTAATTTTAAACTGTTTGAACTGTACTCCAGTGTAAAAGAGAAGCAACAGTCTTTTTATTTGGTTACACAAATTCACCATAACACTATGGGCGGATGAATAGCGCAATTATCTGCCTATACCCAAATTTGTTCCAATTAAAATTTAGCTGTCCTATACAAGTTTTTGGATATTCTAAACAAGGCTGAAGATATTTAATTTTTTATTTACAGATGGAAAGTATACGCATACTCACAGACTATAAATACCATTTATGTTAAGCTTTTTTTTCAAAACATTTTGTAAGATAGAAAGAAAAGTGTTGTGCTATAACTCGTACTATGTTTTTTACAGTGTGGTGAGTGAAAACAGCTACCGCAGGTTTTACGAAAATAATTTCGTTAAATATACGAAACATTTTATGCATTTTGCAAAAATTTCTTTAAAAAAAAACAAGGAAATAATACGAAATTCTTTAGTAAATAGTACGGACGCATTCGTACAATATACTTAAGATCTGGGCTCGAATCGTCACATACAATATCGTATTACTCGTCACGTAAAAACGCCGTTTTCGGATTATGTCATACGTGAGCGTACTCTTTATCCCATTCAGCTTCTACGACTGACGGTATCACGTAATTTTCTTTCGTATGGTTTTCGATCCGTGAACGGATGTTACGATTCGAGCCCTGATGTCTCATATTTTCGTAGAACGTACGAAAACGGTGCAGTACAATTAACGAAAACTTTCGTGAAGAAAAATTTCGTAAGATGTACGCAAGTTTTCGTTATATTTACGCAGATTTTATTTTCAGTGTTGTGTCAATGAAGTAGACCGTACCTAATATATATATATATATATTATATATATATGTATGTATGTATATAAAATATATGCAATTTTACCAAATTAAAAGTGTATTTAAATATGTCTGATTGAATAGCGTTTTAGGTAAATATGGTTTAGCCAAATATGAATTACAAACATAAATATTTATATGATGGATAAAAAAACTTAAATAGACAGCTAAGAGAATAGTATGTAGACATATGTGACAATATTTTTAGGAATAACGCTTTCATGGCTACAAGCAAAATTTCCGCATTTAAAGCGCGACTAAAGCAGTTGCTAAATTTTTTTTTTAGATTCAAACTTCTTTTTTGGCGCTGTAACCGCCAAAGCGATTTTGGCCGAGTTCAGCAAAGCACGCCAGTCGTTTCTCCTCTGTGCCAACTGACGCCAATTGGAAACGCCAAGTGAAGCCAAGTCCGTCTCCACCTGATCTTTCCATCGCAGTGGGGGCCTCCATCTTCCTCTGCTACCACCAGCGGGTTCCGAGTTGAATACTTTCAGAGCTGGAGCGTCGGTGTCCATTCGAACGACATGGCCAAGCCAGCGGAGCCGCTGCATTTTAATTCGCTGAATTATGTCTATGTCGTTGTAAAGCTCATACAGCTCATCGTTCCATCGTCTGCGATACTCGCCGTCGCCAACGCCGTAAAGCTTCCGCAAAATCTTTCTCTCAAACACTCCAAGAGCCGCCTCATCGGATGTTGTCATTGTCCATGCTTCTGCGCCATATACTAGCACGGGCATGATGAGTGACTTATAGAGCGTGGTTTTCGTACGTCGAGAGAGGACTTTACTCCTGAATTGCCTACTCAGTCCAAAGTAGCACTTGTTGGCAAGAGTGATTCTGCGTTGGATTTCAATGCTGACATTATTATCGGCGTTAATGCTGGTTCCCAAGTAAACGAAATTCTCTACTTTCTCGAAATTGTAACTGTCAACAGTGAGGTGGATGCCAAGGCGCGAATGTGCTGACTTCGTCTTGTCCTCGTTTACCACCAGACCCATTCGCTTTGCTTCCCTATCCAACTTGGAAAAGGCAGAACAGACTTCACGGTTTTTGTTACCGATGATGTCGAAGTCATCGGCATAAGCCAGCAATTGGACGCTCTTCAAACTACTTTCGGTATTAAGGCAATTACGAATAAATTCCAAAGATATCGGCGCTACCATGTCAAACTATCGAATGTGAAAATGGGTATTTTTCAGGAGTAAGGTTGCCAGACGTACCCCATTGGGGAGGGAGAGGGGCATAGCCCATTTTAGCTTATAGGGAATTTATATGAAATTTGAACGAAAGTTGGCAGCAGACCAACTTTACTGGAAGCGATTAGTGGACATTTTTAATGGCTACAAAACTGAATAAAAAGTTTAGCATTTTTCGCTTTAATTGTTAAAGTTTGTTGAATTTTTATAATTTTTGTACGAAGTTTAAAATGTGGATTTATGTGATTCCGGTTATGTAACATGCAAGCTTTTTATAAAAGAAAAAAATTATAAACATTAAATAAACAAAAGAAAAATAGCCGAAACCGGTCAAAATGTTGCTTAACTTAATTAGCTGACCACAAGGTTATGTTGTCTTTATGCATGTAGAAATAGCAAATAAAAATGTATGTACATTAAAGTGGTCCAAAAATGTATGTAAAAAAAATAAGGTCGCATTTTTAATGCCGCCACCCCCTAGAATTGTTCTATACCGACAAAAAATATACCCCTTTTTTATTTTGAAATAAAAAAAATTTAGGGAGTGCTCAAAGCGCTCAAAGCTTTCAATGTATTTTATATGGGGAAAAAACAACTTTTCGTAGAAATAGTGTAGAATTCTTGCAAATCAATATTTTTCGACCGGAAACCTTTGCTTATCTTCAGGAGATTTCCAGTAATAATACCCAATTGTTCCTTTAACCATTTTTTCATGGTAACTATATTTTATAGGTCCTAGAAAATGCAATGGGGGGGAGGGGGGCCAATAAAAAATCTTTAATCATAAAAAATGGTTAAATAAACAATTGCATATTAATATTTGAAGTCTCCTGAAGAGAACCACAGTTTTACGATTGAAAAATATTTATTTTCAAGAGTTTTATACCATTTTTACGAAAATTTGTTTTTTCCCCATATAAAATACACGGAAAACTTTTTAGCGCTGTGAGCACTCCTTAAATATTTTTTGATTTCAAAATAAACAAGTAAGAAGGTCTAAGTTCGGGCGGAGCCGAACATTAAATACCCGGCGCAAGTATTAAATATATGTTTTCCACCTTTCCGAAAGCTACCGATACATGATAAGCCGGGGTGTATACATTTTAAGTAAATTAGCGTCCTTAAATTTCGAAATATTGAAATTTCAAGCATATCTGAAATTTACCGTTATATGAAAAGCGGCCTCAATTTTAGTCCGATTTCAACAATTTTCAACGGTTTGCTTTTATGTGGCAAGCACAATAACCAT
>NW_016157592.1:0-9133 GCF_001687245.7 Rhagoletis zephyria | reverse complement strand
CTGATCATTTATGTATACATTTGTCTATATCTATCTCGATTCGTTTTGCCTGTTACAAACAACCGTTATGTGAACAAAGTTATAATACCCTTGTGCACAAGTGCGCTCGGGTATAAAAATAGGGGTATATTTATTTTCGGTTCAGAACAATCCTAGGGAATGGCGGCATTAAAATTCCGACTTTATTATTTTGGACCACTCTAATGTACATACACACATATTTATGTGCATGTCTACATCAACTAAACACCGTTAGATTCAACTAAATTACCGTTATGTGAGCAAAGTTATAACCTCCCACCAACTTATTACTGCATAGCATCAGTTATTATGTGTCAGTGAAACATACAGCACCGCTGAAACAATAGTTGCGTTTCCTAACTCGCAAGAAGTTGCAAGAATTTACTGGAGTTTTCCAGAAAGCGTTCGCGTACGCGCTTGTCTGGCTTTTTTTCTTTTTGACATTTTTACAGATTTTAACCCAGAAAAGTTGGGGAACGCAACTAATAGTTGTGTTTTCGTATTCTTCAGCAAAAAATATCCAGTATTCCAAATTTCGGAGAGTAAGCCAATATAAACTCCCAATGAGTGAAATATGCAAGAAAGTATCTACGAAAACGCAAAACCTGCAAGAAGTTGATAGTTTTTGAACAGCTGTTTAATTTATTATTTTCCGATGCAATTTTCTTAGAAAACTAGTATTTCCCATCTTATTATATAGTTATTTAAATAGGTTTCCTTTGTCAATTGCAACTCTAAAGGCACCACAAACAATTATTTTCTTAATGTGAATGGCGTGATGCTTATCAGCTGTTTTTCTTACTAGCAAATAGTTGCTAGTAAAAATTTATTCAGTATAAATCCAGTAAAACTTGCAAGTTCAGCGCCATTTTACCTCCCTCAATGTCCCCTCTTTTGCTAGTTTCTTGCACATTTTTGCACACAAAAACGGCATCCAGTAAAAATTTTGTAGAAACCAGTTAAATTAGTACTGGATTTTACTGGATAGTGCGTACGCGAACAGGGCTAATATAAGTACACACATACATACATGCATAAACCCATGTATATGTAAGTATATATGCTTTTATAATTAAAGCATTCAAAAGTGAAATTATAACTCACGGTAGCTAATATTTTTATTTAATTTATTTTGTATGAATTTATATCTGCTCCGCTGAGCTACGCTTCAGTGAACGCATTGGAATGCACAATTGCAATCATGACGTCAGAGCAGTTCCAATGGCTGTTAAGTAATAGTACATGTGCAGTGTTACCGTGTATTTTTGAAAGTTGCAAAAAAAGTGTCACAGCCGAAAAAAGTGTCCTGAAGTTATTCAAATCTTTTATACCACGTATATGAAGACTTTCATAATTATACCTCTCGCAACTTATTGGGGCATATTCATAGTCGAAATTAAATCGACTCTTAGTTAGGTTAGTTATAACTTTTTTGACATAATTTTCAATGAAAAATCTGTCAAAAAAGCTGCTCTTGACATTAGACTTTGTTTCATCTACGAGTATGACCCATTATTTTTAATAAAATGCTAATGGAGATAATTTTCTGCCAAAAGCATTTTTTATCTTAAAATAAAAACCCATTTATGAGGAATATATTAAAAATATGCAATATGCATATTTTGCATTTATTATGAAAACCAAATTGCAGTTAAAAAAGTACTTACATCAATATAACACAAAGCAACATTAGTTGACAACAATTATTACAACAAGGTTTAGTTTCTTAAGCTTGTATACAAATTATCGCCGATTATTTGTTTGTACCGGGAGCCACGAAAATGAATTTAACACAAATAACTTGGGGAAGATACAAATTTTGGCATAAAGGTTGAAATCAGTCAAAATCTTGCCAGAGATGTAATTTTTAAGCGCCTTTGGATTTTATGAAAAAAAATTTGAAAATGTTTATATTACAATTTTTAACCATAAAAAGGGGCAAAAGTCGCATGAATTTAAGAAAAGTTTCAAAATAAGCCTATTTCTAAAAATTCGGTTTCAGGGGGCATCGATCTCCAAAAAGTGTCAATTTGGCACCTTAGTCGCACAACGGTAACACTATACATATGTACTAGAGCCCGACCGAACGTTCAGCTTCGGCTTCCGATTAATTGAGAATATTGTTTTATGCGGTTGATGCTAGGATTCGACAAAAAAAGTTTTTGCCGAAGCCGAAACTTTTAGCGATAGGGATGTCAACATTTTCTAAGAAATGTATAGTACATATAGATTTTTTAGCAAGAAAATTTGGTCAAAACTGCACTAAAATGAATAGAATAAAATAAGTTAAGATCTCGTTAAAGTTACTAAAAGCCATTTAGTGAAAGGAGTTATTCAAACTCTAATGAAAATTACTGACAATTTGTACTAATTTACTTCGTTTTTAAAAAAGCTTGTCGCGCGAATAGCAAACCGGCGTTTAAATATCTGCATACATCTATATACATACATACCTAACCTATTATGCATGTACGCTGAATTCGCCGACAAGCTTTTTTAAAAACGAAGTAAATTAGTACAACTTGTTAGTAATTTTCATTAGAGTTTGAATAACTCCTTTCACTAAATGGCTTTTAGTAACTTTAACGAGATCGTAACTTACTTTATTTTATTCATTTTAGTGCAGTTTTGACAAAATTTTCTTGCTAAAAAATCTTTTGTTACACTACTTCATTTTATTCCTTTGATTGTACAGGTTAAATAAAAGCTTGTTTTTAAAAAATGTTTTTTTTACATTATTTTATTTTATAACTTTTAGTCCATTTATAAAAGCGTTGTATATTAAAAAGTGTTATTTTATTTTATGTACAAAATTTTGTATAGATATTAAAATAATTCAACTTGGATTGAAAGAGAACAGAAGACTTGGCAAGCAAAATGTTGTTTGCTTACGTTTTGTTAATTTTATTTAAAGAAATGGCGTGTCGTCCATTTCCGCTGTAGCATGGCATATATTTAGGCGCAATATTTAACTTCCTCTGGCGGGGCGACATCTGGAGTCTTTTAATTGTATCTCCTTGATATGATGCCTACAACGAGGTTCATATCTAGGCTAGGAATAGCTTTGCTACACTACCGCCGCGGCGCGCCGGCAGCTTTAACAATGTTATAGTGGTTTTACGTTCTTTGGCAAATTACGCTCTGTTAGCCATAAATCTTACTATTTTTTGACCGCCTTTGAATCAAGACCCCTGGACCATATGGAGAATTCATTTATATTTTAAATTGCAGTGTCATCGTGATTGGAACTATGCTGAAAATTTCAAGTCTCTAACTTGTTGGGAAGTCAGTTTAAAATCGATTGGAAATTTCCGCGATTTGCGCGGGATGACCAAGTTAAATAAAAGCTTATAAAAATACACCCACCTACCAAATTTCATCCGGATATCTCGAAGACTGAGAGACTAGATTGCATACAAACAGACGGACGGACAGACGGACAGAGGGACATAGCTAAATCGACTCAGATCGATGTTCTGATCAATTAAGTATACACTTTAATGGGTCTATCTGTTCTTATTCTGGTACTTACAAACATCGGACCAATGTTATAATACCATTTCATGCTCATGAAAGGTACAAAAAGATTGCTAAAAATCTTCAATTCGGAGGCACCAGAGATCAAAGTCAAATTACCCCCATTAAATCAACCATTAGATAGGGCTGCCAGACGTCCCGGTTTTCCCGGACATGTCCCGGTTTCAGACTATTTGTCCCGGTGTCCCGGTTCAACCTTAAAATGTCCCGGGTTTCGTTTTAGTGTCCCAGTTTTTGATTTGAATTTGAATAAAAGTTCAAAAATCACTACAATAAGAGAAAAAACGCGTTGTAATATTCAGAAAAATGTTATGAAGTCACTGAGGGAAATAACGCATAGTAAACATGAATATTTTGTATTTGATTAACGTTTAAAAATGTTCGTATTTAAAAATTATACTTTCATAACACGCACGCGTGGTGTTGATTCAAACTCAACATTTAAATGCACATTTACATGTCTGGCTGTAGCTGAGTGCGCGAAGATGCTTGCCACAATTTGCTAATTTCCGGAGGGTCGAGGTTCAATTCCCATTACAACCAGCATGGAATTTAAATATTTTTTTAACTTAATTATGAAAAAGCAATCGGTAATTGCAAATCGCTTCAATTTAATATGGGCGTATTTGAATTGAATATTTCTATACAAAATACTAAAATTTGTATACATAAATGTATTACGAGTTGGGTTGGTGCTCTTTCATATGCGTATTTTTTTAATTTAGCACGCTTTCTTAATTCTAAACTTCTTTCTCTCAGTGCACCGGTTTAATTTGTGAAATAGTTACATTTCGTACATTTCGAGATAGTTGAACTTTGCACAAGCAATAGTTGATGATTATTTAATATATATATCTAAATACGTTCAAAATGACGTGCACAGAGTTTTACAATTATATTAAGGAAAAGACAGAAGTTTTGAAACAAGTTCACAGCAACGAAAAATATTACTGATATTTTAATGTTATCTTGTACTTAAATTTTTTTCTTTCATGAAACCTAGACTTATAAATACGTACAGTGCCGTACAAAATTATTGGGTCGGAGGCTCTTTCATCAGATCACAATTTCTAATCACACCTTTTAGAAAAATTTTGAAAGTGTAGATTTTGAGCCAATTAATAAAGTGCGAGTGTGAAGTTGCCAGAAAATATCGTTGATTTTTAGCATTTATTTTTATTTTTTTTGCTGACTGCGTCTTCCATATAAAAAGAATTATCGAACGTAGTTTGTATGGAAGAAACTCTCAGTAAAAACAATACCAAAAATTAACTAAAATTTAATGGGCTGGAAAACTTCATTTTAAAAATTTGTATAAAACGTCCGATTAGAATGTTGCAAATTTGTACGCAAATTTATTGAATTTTCCCGAGTTTAGCCCAAAGTTTAAGAGGCCCTCCCTAAAGTGTCCCGGTTTTGCAACAGAGATATCTGGCAGCCCTACCATTAGAGCCATTGCGGTCCTAGCTTTACGTTGACTAAACCGAATTTGGACCAATGATACTCACCAGTTTAGAAATTGCTACCAACTATACTATAAAGATTCAAGGACGATTCGCCATCTAGCCGCAAGGACTTCTTCCCGGTATAACGCTTTCGTCAGGTTGTTAACACCACACCAAACGTGAACGTAAATTGCTGGCGAAAACGTTGCACCAAATCTTTCAATAAAAACATTAATTTTGGGCGGGACGAAGTTTGCCGGGTCTGCTAGTATACTATAAAAAAGGAAATATTGTTTAAGAGAAAATGTGAAATTTTATATATTTCCCACAAATGGCGAAGGCACACAACATGCGTTCGCCGGCAAATACGTCACGCCGTCAATGTCAAATATAATTGAACACGTGTGTTTGCATGACAGCTGTTACAGACGACGCCATTACGAATGCGTTAACGCAGTTGCCGTCTAAGTACACCAACTCGGTACTTTTCTGTTGCGTTTATGCGTTGACATTTGAAATTACATTTGTGGATATGCTTAGCAGCTGTTTTTTGTTTACAAAAGAATGAGCGGCACCACGCAAAGTGTGTGACAGCAATTTTATGAACGTCGTCAGCGCACAAACGGATCAACGTAATGCCGCATCAAATAAAAGTATTGTTACGATTATCCTCGAAACCTTGAGGGGTTTCCCAAAGCCTCCGGTTCGTATCGCTGGATTGTTAAATGAATGCTAACGATGACCAAATTGTAGTACAATTAACTTTATTGTACAACAAACAATTTACAATACTTGCTAATACAGTAAAAACACTTTACAATACTTGTTAAAGCAATAACAACGCTTTACTACTTGTTAACACAATTAAACTTATAGCTTGCTTATTCGCAACTCAATTCTCCGCTCACTTTACTTGTAGCTTGCGGACTTGTAACTAACTCACCTCGCTGTGGTGGCGCCCTTATATACCTGCGCTGGCACTTATGGCAACTCTAGAACATTCTGAAGTTTATCGCTCATTCTCTTTCTCTCGCTGTTCGCAGTGTTCATCCAACTTGACGTTTCTCTTTACGGAACATTCTACGTCATTTCTCGAACATTCTGCCTATTTCTCCTGTTCGCTTTGTGTTGCCGCAGTATTCGCCACAGTATGTACCCTCAGCTTATGGGTCCGATTATGCATACTTCGCATAACTTCGCACAACCATTTGTACCAGTCCACTAAAAGTGTAACTTAGGAAAATGTGAAGCAAAATCTAAACTCAACAGATCGCTAAGTTTTTAAAAGTACTGCTAATTTCTGGGTAATGGAATATATACGAAATACATATAAAGTACATACGAAATAGAGGTTTACGCCGTCAGGCTTTTTCGGTGGCGGCGTGGTCAACTTCCAAAATAATCGGCGGCGGCGACGCCTGCGCGTCCGGAAACGCCGGCGCTACTGCCCATAAGGTAGATTCGAAAGAGCCATTAGGCTACTAATCTTATCATGTCATCTCGTCTGCATTACGTAGGCGCACATTGCATCCGATAGGCCGACCGATTTCGGCCGAACAATTTGACCGTCCGAACTGATGCGCACACTTAACCTGATTATTTGCCTACCGTATTTGTACACACAAATCTAGTTTTCATTCAAATTTTGTAAGAAGTGAAATATTTTGATACATTTTAATTGACATACTCTAAACATGTGATTTTATATGTAATTTTTTTGTTTTTGCACCCAATAAGTTAATTTTTTCGCAGTCCATTTTGGTTCTTTTGACCTGACATCGGACGAGAAAAACAAACATGTTTGAATTTATCATCACTGACGGGCGTCAACGGTCGATGTCGGTTCGGTTATCGGTTTATGTGTGAGAGCGCTCATATAATCACAAGTGTTTATTAATATCGCACGCATATAGCCGATATCGGCCGAGCATAATTCGGCCGATGCCGGTTGCAGAGTCCGCGTAGGGTTAGGCATTCGCCATGCCAATTCAGATTATAATTCTATTTATTTCAGTTTTAAATTTAAATATTGTTACTTCGTACTTGAATTAAAATTTTGATGGATAGGCGGACAGAAGAATTTCTGAGGTTGCGGTTTTTCTGCCGGGATTAAATACAAAATTTATAATATTTTAAGACGTCCGCCAAAATATTTCGGGAAAATATTAAGATTTAAGTGAGCTGGATGTAAATTTTTAAAGCTTAAAACGTTTTGTCATATGAGGGGATTTTTTAAAAAAACATCTTTAAGAAACTATTTTTATTCATAAAAAACTTCATTCTTGGAGGTATTTTCAAATCGGTCCAGCTCGCTTAAATCCTAATATTTTTCTTATTAATAGATTCTATAATTCCAATGAAAAAACAGTACCGATTTTTTTCGTATGGGGCGTGATGCAGTCTATTATACAGCGTAGCGCCGAATAAATGTTACCCAGTTTTTTTTTTAGAAATAAAAGGGTCCTTTATAGATTTTGTGAAAAAAGTATTTTATTGTTAATTTTCCAAAGATTTTACTTTAGTTGTATTAATAAGTTATTAAATTTTAATCCCTATTTACATTTGCCAGCAGTTTAAACTTTGAGAGAAGACGCAAGTCTTTTTCAGGTGTATTTTTTTTAGGCCTTGTATAAGAAAATACAAAAAAGAAAAAACTGTATAAGGTTGGTCGAATGAATGGCAGTCCTAGTCACCAGTTCCGAGTCTATTCGATTTTTGAGTATAAGGCCTTATGTTGGACAAAAGGGGGAGTATAAGGGACTCAAAAGGAGAAAATTTGCCTATGGTTACAGAAGATATGGAATAAATTACCTGACTAAGACCTGCGTGCCAAATGAACTTTTCTCTCAAAGTTTACACTGCTGGCAAATGTTAATAAGGATTAACATTTAAAAACTAATTAATACAACTAAAGTAAAATCTGTGGAAAACTAACAATAAAATACTTTTTTCGCAAAATCTATAAAGGACCTTTCTATTTCTCAAAAAACCTGTGTAACAGTTTTCGTTGCCACGCTGTACATACAAACATGGTTCTCTGTATGTGATATTACTATCGATAGTATCCCAGCTCATGATGCATAATACAAGGTGGTATCTGTTGTGACAGCTCGATTTGACACTGCCTTAGCTCAGTAGAATGAGAAGAAAAACGGGAAGAAATGAATCCCCGTATGGGGGAAAAGTATAAAATTTCACATTTTCTCCTAAACAAAATTTGCTTTTTAATAGTATATTGGTTATGAAATGAAATAAAATAAGATAAAATACCTTTTTAAGAAAACAAAGTATGTATACTGAGAAAAAAAAAGCATTCAACTATATTAATGGAAAAAGAATAGTTAAAGAAGTAACACTGTTTCACGTAAGGCAGTCAATATGGCATGAATGAAAGACACAAGATCACGTAAGAACAAGAGAGTGAAAAAATTCGATTTTTTTAGCGGGTTCTACACCATCTTGTTTCACTAGAAAACGAGCGAAAAGTAAAAAAAGCAAAGAAAACAACGAAAACCAAAATTAGCCAAAATTATTGTCAGCCACTTTAAGCGCACAATTTAGGTAAAATAATGCAATAAAGTGCTTGAAAATGTGTTGTCATGTTGAAATAACTCTTCTTTACGTAAATAAAAGTGTAAAATAGTGGTGCTTGTGATGTAAACAAACACTCAGCTCATGATGCAATAATGAAAGGTGTTATACGTTGGCAACTTCTCGCTCTAATCCGCCATCTTGAACTACCTTAGGAGAAACTGTGTTGTTTCTTTGCTATTTTCACTGAACATTTCCCAAAATATTAGAAAAAAATTCTGAACAAGCTACATTGATTCAATTTTCGTTGTTCGTTTTGTTCTTATTCGCTGACATTTGTTTTCCAATTGCGTGAAATTTGGTAAGTATTGTAATAAAACCGAATTATTTTACAAATAAATTATAATTTTGCATTTATTAGGTCATTTCCTTAAGAGCGAAATACACCACACAAGCGGTTTGACAAACCAAGCGAAATTTCCCTTTGCTTCAAGCCATTTGTGCTGTGTATGGGGGTGTTTGAAGGTTTGACAAACCGCCGTGGTGTATTTCGCTCTTAAGTTACAACATATTATAGCTGAAATACAATGCCGGCGAAC
>NW_016157591.1:238163-245149 GCF_001687245.7 Rhagoletis zephyria | reverse complement strand
CTTGCTCACGTTTTGGCATTTCTCTCTCGCGATTGCACCAGTGCGACGTCACCCAAAAGTTATTCTCAAAAATCCTCTCTGATCGGCGCAATCTTGTATTCTATCATTCTTGGTTGAAACTCATATGTTGCTAGTTGCGCTCAGGGTTGCCACTTTGGTAAATTGTTACCAAAATTGGTAGACAAAATTTGGGTTGGTAAAAAGGTAAATTTTTTCTCATTTTGGTAGATTTTTGATGAACTTTCTGTTCCCGATTTATTTTTCGTATTTATCTTTAAATATATTATAAATTTCTTTGCATGCTTTTTATATACTTACATACGTATAAATATATATCGATATAAGGCGAACATATCGCGCTCCATTCAAAACTAATTTTACTGGAATCCCGAGGAGCTTTTGATTGCCTCAATATTTTAAATGATTATTTAAATATAAAGAAAAATTTGACAGGTATGTAACTATGATTGTTCGCAAAAAAAATCAACGCCATTTTTTATCAAAGAAAAAAAATAAAAAAAATCAACGGGAATTTTAAGCAGCACATTGTTGGCTACACTCAAATAGTATTTGCTTCAAAACTCCAAACCTTAAATTGTTCTAAAAATTCAGAGTAAAAAATTCGAAATTTAGACGAAAATTTTTGGAATTTTTCTATATGTTGTATATAGTTTGAATCCTCGATTTTTTGGATTTAGTTAAAGCAATAAAAAAATTTTACTCGAAAAGTAGTGCGAATATTAAAATAAAATCACTTTTTTGAGTCAATGTATTTGTCTATAACAACTCGAGTTGAAGTTTTTTAAATAAAGAAGTTTCAGTGTTGCCTTTAGCTTCATCACTTCCGCTTTTGGTTGAAGGAAACTGAGAATATGCCAATAATATGACTCAAATACCGTATAACTAGTTAAATGAAAAGTTCTTAAAAAGAGTTTTCTTATTGAAATAACTAAAAAAAAATTAAAAAAAATCTACAGTTTTAATTAAAATAAATAAAAAATAACAAAACTATAGTTTTTATTAAAATAATTTTAAAAAAGTTATTTGTAGATATTCCCCAGATTTGGTAGATTTTTTTCAAGTGGATGGTAAATATTTTGTTTCGTCAGTGGCAACCCTGGTTGCGCTGTCATAAATGTTACTTATCCTACTCATGTGAAAGCTGACAAAAGAGGCACAACCGTACTATACTAGATATATTTTTTCGATTTGCTTAGACCCTAAAACTAATTGCAAACTGTTTTCGTTTATTTAATATGTAATTGTCTAGTTTATGGGGCAACTGCTAAAATATTTCCAAAAAAGTCGTTATTGGACACATTAATTTTTATACATATATACGTACGTATAAAATTTAGTGCAAAATATAACCATAAAATTTAGTTAAGCTAGACACACTTATCAGCAAAAGTCTGCGTACACCATTTCTTTTTTAAATATTCACTATATATTGAGGTAAAAATTTGTTTTTTTATTATTTTATAAAAAAATGTATCATGCTTAAAACAAATTCATATAAACCGTGTTTTCAAACTTTGTACAAAACAAAGGACAATTTAATGATTTCTGATCAAAATGTTCGAACTTTTAATCGGATTAAAAAAAAAAAAAAAAACAAAAGTGGTAAACCATCTCGCTTTGAAATGGGGGTGCTATTGATATGGCCGATACTGTACATACGTAAATATATCACTGATCACCCAAAATGTGCAAATATTTTCCGTTAATTTTTTATTTACGTATGTCTCATATTCCATAAACCATTTAAATCAAATTTCTAACTGTGCTGGAAACTTGATAGAACTCTAAAACTGTCTTCCAATTTCAAACTTTTCAATCAGAGTTTCTTTTATAAATATTTAGAGTATTCAGTTTATTAGCCCATCAAATTTTAGTGCAGTAAAGTGTAACCTTGCATCTTAAACGAAAATAATTAAATAGAATACCTTCAAGAGCGTGCGTAAAAAGAGTTATGAAAAAGTCAGCGCGATAGATTATACTAAAATTTAATGGGTTATAGAACTGCATATTTATAACCAGTGTTGTCAGGTCTTCGGCATGAGAAACCGTCCCTCTGGTTCTGAAATAACGTCATTTCCTACCCAAAAACGTCTTTTTCAAATGAATGTACAAAAAATTGTTCTTATTAAACTTTTATTGTATACAAAGGTACGTAAGCTATATTAAAATGTCATTTCGACAGACCACATTTAGAATTCATTGCAAACTGGTTTGAGATCGTTAATATAAAAATCATTTTATACATACACTTGTGATCAGCTGATTAAGTCATCAACATTTTGATCGATTTTGGCTGTTTTTCTTTTATTTATTTAATGTTTATTATTTTTCCATAAAAGCTAGCTCATTATATAACAAACAAAATATAAATCCACATTTCAGACTTTGTGCAAAAATTATAAAAAATCTGCAAAGTTTCAGCCATATTTTCAACTTTTTATTCAGATTTTTTTGAATTTTTTTGAGTATGCAGTTTGATAGCCCATTAAATTTCAAGGCAATAATGTGCAAGTTTAAGGGGGCTACATAATCGCATTGATTATTAATAATTTTTTTTTCTTATAGACATTTGGTTAGGGGGTCGTTTGTCGAAAATGCTAAATTAAGTTCTGCTAAGAAGGAGCATAGCAATATTTCAGCCTTTTTTGCGTTCATTACATTTTCAATGAAGTTTTTCAAAAGTCGCCTACTTTTTTCTGACTTTTTGTGATGCTACAGATTTTTTGCTGCTTTTGCGAGCGTCTGTGTTGCAATAGATCAGCTCTTACTGATTTGGCTTTTAATGTGCAATTGTAATCATTACAATTAGGCTCGTAACCTCAAGTGTTTACACAACCAGCCTTTGTCCAAGAATCCAAAAAAATGCGCGTACAATTGGTTTGCTGCATATTTAAGCCATCTGTGTCCAAAGAATACATATCTTTTGAAGCAGCTGCTGCAAAACACAAAGCTTGTAAAGATTTATTAAGAAAATAATTCAAAACCAGTTCCACTTACAAGATTTAGTAACAGAGAAAAATTACTGGGAAGTTAAAAAACGTAATTTTTTACACAATAAACGTCCAAACGTCAACAGGATACATTTCAGGAACATTATTATTTTTTCAACAGGATTCTTTCCCGACAAGTAAAGCGAGAAATTCGAAAAGTTGGTGAAAAGAATTTTTTTACAGGTTTCATCTCAGCGAAAAAGATTCCTAAATCTTCTTTATACTCAAACCCATCGGATTGGATAGTTTGGCGCTGTATGCCAAGCAAACTAGGTAACATAAATAACATGCCCTTGGATAATTTCAAAAAGGATTTAACAAAACAAACCCGTGCGGCCCGCGAAATTTTTCTGTTTAAAGCAAGTCCTGCAAATCAAGAGCAAATTAATGCTTAAAATATGTCGTAAATACACTCTAAAAAGTGCATGTAAAACTACTACTGAAAAGTGTTTATTTTTCAACCAGAATCTGTTCAAGTATACGCACAAGATGTTCAAGATTTGATTTTGAACATGAGTTGTTTAAAATATACACATGAAATGTTTAAAATTACGAACATTTTGAAAGTAAAAATATATGTTCTACACATAATAAATACTAAGTGCCAGGGGCGCACGCAGGAATATATTTTTAGGGTGAAAGAGTTTATACTTCTAAATATATATCATCAGAAAATACTGAAAATTCGCTCTTTAAAATACATTTATGCAAGTTTTATGTACAGAATGAAATAAAAAAATAAACTTTTTAAAGTTTCATAAATTGCATTTTATTTACATAAAATTTACAAAGAACTCAGACATTTTCAACCGGCTTCAAAAAAGGGGAGGTTATCAATTCTTCGGAGTATTTTTACTTCTTTTATTTATTCCACCGCATAACTTTGCACTGCGTGAACCGATTCCAATAATTATTTTTTTTACCGGAAAGATGGTACCTTAAGGGTCGTCTCGTAATTTGGTTTAGATCCGATCATTAAATCATGAAAAAATTAACGGTTAAAGATGCACTCAACTTTCAAAAGTAATACAAAATTTTACAAAAGAATTTTAATATAAATAAATTAAATAATTTCACGAAATTTTTACACTTTTTTATTAATTTTCGTCGATTTCTGGTTTCTCATTTTTTAATAATTCGAATAACGAAAATTTAACTGAACTTGTATTTTTATCATGTAGCTCATTTTGGTGGAACGAATTCCAAGTTAGCAAATTAAATCTTCGAATGCTTGTTAAGTACATATCAGTGGTAAACTTTTTTAGGCTGTAAAGTGTAAAAAGCAACTGTAAGTGAGCATGCATTGCATATTTTTAGGACAATGTTTTCGTTCGCAGTTAAACTTTAAAGAGCTCTCAAGAAAAAAGAAAAATTCTTACAAAATGATGCACAAGAAATGGAAAAGAAAAATTTTTCTATCAAAATTTCTTAAATCATAATAAATTTAACCCCAAAACCCAACCCTTGTGTGCGCTACGTGACAAATTTGATATGTAAAAGTAAACAGACAGTGTTTAATTTTGCACACACTAGGAGAGGAAACTGGTTACCTCTCTTTATTTGCGTAAATTTAAACGAAAATTTTTTAGAGTAAATTTTAAACATTTTATGTGTAAACTATGAAAATGTGAACAATAAATGTTTAAAACTCAAAAAACCAATTTGAAATTTGTTCCACGCCACACATATGATAAGTAAAAGTAAGCAAGCAGTGTGTAAATTTGCATTCATTAAGAGAGGAAACTGGTTACCTATCTTAATATGCATAAATCTAAACAAAAATTGTTTAGAGTGTAGATTATATTTTTATGAATGAATCATTAATTAATCGAAAAGGTCAGTGCGACAGTTATTATTTAAGCGCCACGCCTCCTTTTCAAATAACCCGAGATATGTAGTATGAAAGATTCGGTTTGTATGGGAAGTGCCACGCCCTTTTTCCAATAGCTCCAATTTTTCTCCATGAGTATGCTATTAATTTCATATATCCCCATACCAAGTTGCAGTACTTTACCATGAATACTTCCATAGATATGCAGTTTGAAAAACTCGGTTTGTATGGGACGTGCCACGCCCCCTTTATGTACCCTTTTTTCAGCCTATAACCATCCTTGTAAAGTCTGTTGTAGCCATGCAGCAAATCAAACTGGTTCAGAACTTGCCCTGAGCTAGCCTGAAAAGGGACGGTACTGGTTCTTCATCTATCCCAACTCATTGCTTTCAACTGTCTTTTTTAACATGGCGACGTCCTACGAAGTGACAATTGTCGCCCTCTGCATAACTTTTGCTCTTGTTCTGAACTGAGCTTAGATGGTTCTGAGAGAGTTCATATAACAACAGTTCCTAGATAGTTCAAAAAGGTCACCTCCGGGCTAGAGAAAATGTGGTTAGTTTTGAGCTGATTCCAAGAAGTATAGTATAGAGCATTTTCTTTAAATACTGTAATTAAATAAGTACGCATACAATTTTGTAAATAACAAATACTTCATTTTATGATTAAAGAGCTATTTGTTCTGCACTAATTTACTTTTTGAGGCAAACTGTGCTTTAAAATTAGGAACATAAAGTGTCAGTTAGTCTTTCATTTTCTAAAACCGTTATTCTTAAAAATAATTTAGATTTGTGCGTATAATGGGTCTTTCTGTGATATTTATAATTAAAAATCCAAGCTAATTCTTGTGAAAAAATGAGAAAAGCGGTGTTATTTTGAATGCTAATTTGTGATAACTCATCGTTAAATTGTATTAAATATATTGAAATGTAATACATAAGACTCCGGCATCTAATAAGAATATATAGAATTTTGAATATTCACAATGGTTTTCACGCCAAATATTTTTCGTAAATTTTTTTTTAAGGGTGCCTCATAAGTATTATAACATAAACATATAAATTCACGTTTCTAACTGTGTTGGAAATTTAGTAGAATTCTAGAAACTGTTATAAAAACTTCAACATTTTAAATCGGAGTTATAAGTATGCAGTTCTATAACCCATTAAATTTTAGTATAATTTATCGCCCTGACTTTTTCATAACTCTTTTTACGCACGCTCTTGAAGGTATTCTATTTAATTATTTTCGTTTAAGATGCAAGGTTACACTTTACTGCACTAAAATTTGATGGGCTACAAAACTCGAAATACTCGAAATATTTATAAAAGAAACTCTGATTAAAAAGTTTAAAATTTGAAGACAGTTTTAGAGTTCTATCAAGTTTCCAGCACAGTTAGAAATTTGATTTAAATGGTTTATGGAATATGAGACATACGTAAATATAAAATTAACGGAAAATATTTAAAATGATAAACATTGGAAATTAAAAACGAATCACTGCATAACTACACATTTCGGGTGATCAGTGATATATTTACGAGATTGTTTACCACTTTTGTTTATTTTTTTTAAATCTGATTATGTATAAAGTTTTAAAACACGGTTTATATGATTTTGTTTTAAGCATGATACATTTTTTTATAAAATAATAACAACCAAATTTTTACTCTCAATATATAGTGAATATTTAAAAAACAAATGGTGTACGCAGACTTTTGCTGTTAAGTGTATCTAGCTTAAATAAATTTTATGGTTTATGTTGCACTAAATTTTATACGTACGTACATCAATTATATAAATAGGCAATCATGTTTCCTTTACACCCCTTTTACGGCTAAACTATACTTCTAAGGTATAAACAATTGCATATCATTAGAAAGGTATTTTGATGCTGAGGTGCAGGCAATTTTCAGATTTTCAAATTAGATTCAGCAATTTATATTGAGCTCGAGGCCGTTTTTTAAATGAAAATTTATTGTGGAAAAGCAACAATAATTTGAAAAAATGGTAGAAGTGATAGCTATTTCGGAAATCACCACATTTCCTCATCAGACTTCTTTCAGTAGGATTCGAACCGACGATCCCACTGACTCAGCCAGTTGCCTATGCACCGTGCTAAGACGCCTTGTAAATTATCGTTT
>NW_016157591.1:224666-234805 GCF_001687245.7 Rhagoletis zephyria | reverse complement strand
GGTGGAGAAGGACTTGGCTTCACTTGGCATTTTCAATTGGCGTCAGTTAGCACAGAAGAGAAATGACTGGCGTGCTGTTTTGGACTCGGCCAAAATCGCTTAGGCGGTTACAGCGCCAAATAAGAAGAAGAAAGTACTTTTTTCAGTACAATTAATTTTAAAATGTACAAAAGTACAATTTGCCGATTTTAAGTACAATATCAATATCAAAAATACTTTTTGTACCAAACGCTCAAATCCTTCTAGCACTTTGATTCTTAATCCGTTTACATTTAAGTAAATGGTTATACCTATATTTCATATTTGTTACAAAACGAAATTATGAATTGTAATTTTGAATGTAAACGTGATTGTGAACAGTAATATTAGCGATGTGCGTTATGGTGATTGCGATTTCTTATCAGCGGCGGGTGAAATATCCCTCATCGCTATTTATTTTGAAAAAATCTTTGGAAATGCAATTTACCTAATGGCGATCCTGCAGAAATAAAAGTAATTGAGCAATTCGGGGTTTGAAAGTAAAAAAATGTATGTAAATTCCATGCGTTGAAATTATAAATTTCCCTTGAGGATTTCCATTTTATCGATAGTGATCTCATTTTATGTTCATTAATATGAACTGACCTGTATAGTGTATTAATGTTTTATCATCATTGTCTTCATCTTTGACAAAATTACACGGTCACCCGGTATTTATTTTATTTTTTTAAATAATTTTAATTATTTTTTTTATAAAATTGTAGCTCATTATCAAACAAAAACCTTGCAAATAAATCGAAACTTGAAAGAATGAAAAAATCAACAAAGTTTCATCAAACTTTCACAGTTTTTGTTCAGAACTCGTAGACATGTTTTGGGTTAACAATTCATTCTAGTATAATAAGGTGCAAGTTTGAAGTGTCTAGAAAATACCATTGATTTTTTGAATTTTTCTGTTTGCGGTGTTGCGCACTTTCTTCCATATAACGAACGTTCGCATTTTATATTAAATGGATGAATGCGCGTGTAGCGTTGTTGTTTTTTATTCCAACATTTTAAATTAAGCTTTATTTTATAGTTTTTCTTAGACAATGATAAATGATGTACACAAATTTCAGTATGGAAAAAAAGTGCAACACCTTCAACGAAAAAAGTTCTCTAAAATCTACGCGAATTGAATGTACTATCTCGATCATTTAAACATCTCGGACTGGCCCACCACTAAAAATGATTATTTAAATCTAAAGTATATATTAAATGATATTTAATATTTGCTTTAGAGATGAAATTTCGACCAATTTGTTTAAACAAAAATGTTAAGCGCATATGGGCATTCCCATGGTGGCGCACGTGACAGTCGTACGATTTCAATGTTATACAAAAAAGGAATACCATTTGTTTTCTTTAACTTTTTTGGGCCATTGTATAGCACGTAATTAGCTCTATATTTAACCGAAAAATTAAATCAATCGAACTGCTTGGTCCTGAAATATAAGCATTTAAAGAGAGGTTCGTTACGTGACAAAAAATGGAAGTTGATTTTTTCTTTTCTTGCAAAATCGCAAAACTCTGCGAATTGTGGATGGCTATTTTGATGAAACTTATTTTGATATGATTTGGAGCAATTCTAGTTGTTTTAGAGTTTTTTGAATTAATGCAAATTGTTTCAATTCTCTTTTACAACCCCAAGTGTGAAACGTGACGTGACGTGGCGTGACGTGACATAAATTTCCATCGTTATATTTTTGTTAATATTGCTTTTAAATGAATTTTCAACGCAAATAAAACATGTATTTTATGTAGAATATACTTTATATTTTGACTTCAGCGCCAATTCAGGGTCAATTTATTGGAAATCTATGATTTATTATGTTTCAACCACATACGCCAAATTCGAACCAAATCGGACCATAAATACGGTTTTTCGAAATATCTCGACCTTGGCACCACCTAGGAAGACCATTTCATGCAAACATGATCCTACTTATATAGCCAGTATATATTTTAAAAAGCAGACAAATCGGCCCGTAAATACGTTAGATATAAAACTTTTATTTTTTTTGTCGTGGTGGACCTTCCGGTGGAAACACCCATATGCAGAATGTGGAAGCGAGATTCTTCTGCTTGCGTTTCCATGTTTATATCATTTATCTTTTTAAGCACATACGATTAAATGTAAAAAAAAATATTTTTAATTGCGGATCCGAAAGAAATATTTATTAGTTGCATTGAGTTACGCAAAAATAGTGCCGAAAATCAATGGATTGTGCTGAAGGTGCCGGCTGCTTCCGAAAGGGCCGAAAATGGCACAATGTACACTCATTTTCCATCACTGTCACACATACAATCTCACTATTCTGTTGACTTCGTTTTCCTCTTCCGATAACTTGCTTCCGCGCTTGCCCAGCATTGCTGTGCGAAGCTTTGCACGCGCAGCCCGCGACACATATGTGCTGATTTGGGCATCCCTAAACTAGACAATTACATATTAGGGGTATTCTCTGAGTCTTGCAAAGTCCTTGCACGGTGCACAGTTTGCACGGATTGCACGGTAAAAACCGGTTTTCGTATGGGACAACTTTGCAAACCGTGCAATCCGTGCACCTTGCAAGGGCTTTGCAAGACTCAGAGAATACCCCTATTAAATAAACGAAAAGAGTTTGGAATTAGTTTCAGGGTCGAAGAAAATCGAAAAAATATATCTGGTATAGTACAGTTGTGCCTCTTTTGTCAGCTTTCACATGACTGGGATGAGTAACATTTATGACAGCGCAACTAGCAACATATGAGTAGTTCAGAGACAGTTCTAAAATTTGTAGGGCGGAACTAGCGCTTTGCCAGACTGTCTCTAAATTTTGCTGCAGGGAGGTGTCCAAAGTTTAAAAAAAATCGGTAGAGCCGTTCTCGAGATTTTCGAACAGAACAAACGACTTTCAAAATATATACATATTAGTATAGATTTGCTTTGTAGAGTCATCTTGCGGTTCTTTGAATAAAAAATAGATATCATAAATTAATTTTTTGTATCATTCCCGACCACAAGTTTTAATTTAAAAAAAATCGCAACACTTTAGTAAATATTAATCTGCATATTAACTTAGTATTAATTAACGATATCTTCTTAAAAATTGCGCAGGCTCGAAATTAATTTTAGAGCTATGGTCTAAAGGACTTTTTTTCTTAGAATTTCACGTAGAATCCGAATCTGCTAGGAACCATGTCGAAAAAAAATTAACCCGCCAAATGTGTATAGCCTTTTAAATTTGTGGATACCTTTTGGAAGACTCTTAGATGGAAAAATTTTAAACCAAATCAAATGTCTTTATACTCACCATTAAAAGCGTTTGTTTATGTTCCTGAAATTTTAAGCGTTTAAAACGGCGACTCTTCAGCTGACGTCCAACGAAATGATTTCACTAGTTACTTATCCTTTCTGGGGAAGAGAAACCTCATAATACATCCTAATAAGTGGGACCATGAAAAATTATCTGGTTTCTATAGTAAAGACCAAAAATGGTTGCTTGGCTGTACCTATCAATGTGCAGATAATACCCTACTCCAAAAAATTAAGGGAACAAAAAATACCACATTTTTCGGTGGTTTTCGGCAGGTAAAAATGGTCGTATTGAGACTTTGAAAAAGCCTTTGAAGCTCTAAAATTTAAATTTTTCAGGAGCGCGAAAAAATTATTTTGAATTTTTTTGGTCCACGGGATTGAAAAAATGTTTCATTTAGTTAGCTTGTTTATTTAGCGTAAATTTGTTGAGTAGTGTCTGTGCTTTGACTTACCGTCACTTACCGTCACTTTGTGTCTTCATACGTGGGGAATCTTTAAAGGCCACCTGCAGTCTAAAAAGAAACGGATGTTGGTATAACACTGAGTGGGCGAGGCGGAAATCGCCGGCGGCGGAGATCTGAGCACTTGTAGCTTTTCAATGCCACAGATAGTATGCCACCATTACCTACATACAATGTTGAAGAAATTATATTCCCTGAGGCTGAACGTTGGTTTAATTCCAGCACTGAGCCCGGACTCATTGAGCAATCCTTTTATATACATATGCCCTAAATTTGATGCGCCGCTTGCTTGGTTTTTTGTTATCGATTTTTCTAGATTCAGTCTTTTCTCTATTGTCAGTTTCTGAATTTAAAGTTTGGCGTAAAAAGCTTTGCGCTTTTGTTGTTTCAAGATTTGTGTTTTAAAAAAGAATGTAATAAATAATTTTCGCGATAAAAATAAAAGCGAGGCCATGAATACAAATAAACTATTTTACAAATACGCCACAAGCAAATTCATAAGTGAGTGAAACAGTGAAGAGAATGTGAATCACGCTAGCGTTCGTAGTGCTCTTAAAATATATAACTTCTCATAGCGAGAGCGTACTTTGATGGCTTTACGAGCTCTGGTTTTTAAAACTTCCAAGTGTGTAGTAGAGTCCGACCGATTCCCAGTTTTTAGCCGATGCTGATGTCGATTCCAAAAAAAATTACCTGAATATAAATTCATTCAAGGACAGATGTTTTTGATAAACTTTTATAAAAACAAATAGTGTAAGATATATTGTATGAAATTTAACGTGTTAGGTAACATTTCGCGAGTGGGTTGCAACGCTCATGTGTCCCAAACCTTTGTATTCATCCATGAATTCGATGTATTGCGCCTTTAGAAGAGGTAACTTCTCCAAACGACATTCTTGCGCATGAAACCGTCTCAAAGCCGTAACGTATGAGTCACCCAAACAACTAGGATCATCCTTCAAGGGCAATCTTACCACTATTCTGCCACAGGATTTTCTGGAGACTGTACTGAGATATAATCGTTCGCAACTGTGCTGTTCACGAGTCCAAGGATCCGCGGCGGTAGCAACTTCCTCCAATTTCCACAATTTCTCCAACCTTGCATCCAGAGATCCACTATCTGTAAGTAAACATGAAGGTTTGATTGAGTTATTAGCTGTTTGATATCGTCCGGACACGACCCATCCTAACAGCGTTTTTGCAGTATTGGCAAATTAGTTCCTAGTTTAATTTGACCGACAGACAGTAGGCTGAAAAACGTTTCAGTACCTAACAACAAGTCGACCTTCCCTGGCACGTGGAATTCCTCATCTGCCAATGTAGTATTCCCTGGGATGTTCCATGAAGAAATGTCGATTTCTGGATCCGGTTGATAGGCAATGTGGGTTGTGATGCAGAAGGTCAATGGCAGCTCGAAACCAGTGACTACCGATTTGATATTAGTTGTTGTTTTATACTTGATATTGGTTGACGACTTACCAATGCCTTGGATTTTAATATTCTGCTTACTTCTTGACAACCTTAATTTTTGCGAAAATTCATCCGTGATGAAGTTAACCTAGGAACAGGAGTGTAACAGTGCCTTACCCAATTTGTAGTTGCCAGATGAGTCACGAACCCAAACCTTTGCAGTTGCAAGAATGATGTTGTCACTGGACGCGTTGTTCATATGTGTATGTACAGTAGCCTCCGTTGTTGAAGATGAAGGACTTGTGGCTTGGTGGTTTGGTGCTGATCCACGATGAAGTAAAGTGTGGTGTTGCCTTTGACAAACCTTGCACCGATGCGATGATGGACAATGCGTTGCTTGATGCCCCTTTGAAAGGCAATTGATACACAGACCAAACTTCTTTGCATTATCAAAGCGTTGAGCGATACTAAGTGCCTTGAAGCGTTCGCAATTCAAAGGTTTATGGCCTGAATTGTAACAAATTGGACATGGTGTGTTGGAGCAAGAAAAAGCGTATCCTCGTTGCTGGCCCTTTGACTTGTTTGATGGCGATTTGTTGGTAACAGGGTTGCTGGTGTGAGCGCTGTCAATAGACTCCAAATACTGGCAGTGTCTCTCCAATACCCTAGTGCAGTCTTCCCGTGTTGGCAATGATTTGAAATCTAGTGATTCTTTCCATTTCTTGTTGGTTTGTTCATCGGACTTCTGCAAAACTAAATAGATAGCATAGCTTGTGATATTTGCATGTCAGTACCGAGTGACAAGAGAGATCCATAAATTGCTGAAGCCTTATCGATAAGACTTCTAAGCTGAACACCACTTGTTTTAGTAACAACTGGTAGTTCGAACAATGATGAAATATTTTCCAAAAAAATTACTGTCTTATTATTATAGCGAGCCTTTAGCCGATCCAATGCCTTTGGATAATTCTCATTTGTTAAATTGAATGCGTCCACTGTTTCCAACGCTTGACCTTGTAGGCAATTCCGCAGGTGATTGAATTTTTCAATGTTCGACAAGCTATACTCACAATCAATTATCTGCTTGAATGAGATTATGAAATTTTGATACTCTGAATACTTGCCACTGAAGTTGGGGAGCTTCAACTTTGGCAGTTTTGAGGCTTGTTGCATTACACACGTTGTGTCCGAAAATGAAACGTTGTGGTCCTCCGTCAGCTGCGATTGAATTGCGAGTTTGGTGGTTATATAGAGGTCCTCTAAGTCAGCGCGCANTGACAACCTTAATTTTTGCGAAAATTCATCCGTGATGAAGTTAACCTAGGAACAGGAGTGTAACAGTGCCTTACCCAATTTGTAGTTGCCAGATGAGTCACGAACCCAAACCTTTGCAGTTGCAAGAATGATGTTGTCACTGGACGCGTTGTTCATATGTGTATGTACAGTAGCCTCCGTTGTTGAAGATGAAGGACTTGTGGCTTGGTGGTTTGGTGCTGATCCACGATGAAGTAAAGTGTGGTGTTGCCTTTGACAAACCTTGCACCGATGCGATGATGGACAATGCGTTGCTTGATGCCCCTTTGAAAGGCAATTGATACACAGACCAAACTTCTTTGCATTATCAAAGCGTTGAGCGATACTAAGTGCCTTGAAGCGTTCGCAATTCAAAGGTTTATGGCCTGAATTGTAACAAATTGGACATGGTGTGTTGGAGCAAGAAAAAGCGTATCCTCGTTGCTGGCCCTTTGACTTGTTTGATGGCGATTTGTTGGTAACAGGGTTGCTGGTGTGAGCGCTGTCAATAGACTCCAAATACTGGCAGTGTCTCTCCAATACCCTAGTGCAGTCTTCCCGTGTTGGCAATGATTTGAAATCTAGTGATTCTTTCCATTTCTTGTTGGTTTGTTCATCGGACTTCTGCAAAACTAAATAGATAGCATAGCTTGTGATATTTGCATGTCAGTACCGAGTGACAAGAGAGATCCATAAATTGCTGAAGCCTTATCGATAAGACTTCTAAGCTGAACACCACTTGTTTTAGTAACAACTGGTAGTTCGAACAATGATGAAATATTTTCCAAAAAAATTACTGTCTTATTATTATAGCGAGCCTTTAGCCGATCCAATGCCTTTGGATAATTCTCATTTGTTAAATTGAATGCGTCCACTGTTTCCAACGCTTGACCTTGTAGGCAATTCCGCAGGTGATTGAATTTTTCAATGTTCGACAAGCTATACTCACAATCAATTATCTGCTTGAATGAGATTATGAAATTTTGATACTCTGAATACTTGCCACTGAAGTTGGGGAGCTTCAACTTTGGCAGTTTTGAGGCTTGTTGCATTACACACGTTGTGTCCGAAAATTAAACGTTGTGGTCCTCCGTCAGCTGCGATTGAATTGCGAGTTTGGTGGTTATATAGAGGTCCTCTAAGTCAGCGCGCCCTCCATCCTCGGCATCCAACCTTTCGATGTCTGTCTGAATCGTCAGGATTTGCTTGAAATAAGATTCCAGGATACCCAGGCGGCACTTGTATTCAGCAGGTGAAAGTGCTTTTCCACCTGATCGCAAACTACCGTCGATGATATTTTTGATTCGAGTGATGTTTTTCTTGACATTTGCACGTATAGTGGTTACTTACGTTTGGGTGGACGACGGAAGGCAAACCAGTAGCGGCGGCGTAAAGGTGGTGAAACAGGAGTCCAGAAGAGACCAGTGGAGACCAGAAAACTAGTGCTGCTGGGCAATGGTTATGGCAATTAGGTTCCAGTGCTCAACGAGGATGATAAAGTCCAGCGGTGTAGTCCAATGGTGGAGTCCCGTGCTGACCACCAAGTGTCCAAGGAAAATACCAGATGTGAATACTTACTCGAGCCCCACGTTGGGCGCCAAAATGTTGGATCGCAGAGCGTTTTCTACGATCGTGCAAACTAGCCAAGTGAAAACAGCTAAATCCAAATCGAGCAAAATAAATGGGCTGAGTAAGTTGGAAGCCAGCAGGTTGGTGGTCAACAATAGTCTGATTTATTATTTCCAAATTTCACCCTTATATACAATTTCCATGTGCTAGTCCAAAATAAACTTCAAAAAAGATAAACAAGTGTAACGCTATTTGCACTTAGTATCAATACATGTTGTTGGTGATTAGAAAGGGTAAAATCAACGCAGTTCAATATTAACTTAAGCATGCATATCATGTACTACATGTTTGTATGTATGTTCGCTAACTAAGATACAATGCATGTTTGTGTGTATGTTCGCTAAGCTAAGATGCAATAAAAGTGAGTGTGTATGTTCGCTGACTACATAACTGAGAAGAGTGGTTAAAAGAGATCGATACAAATAACTTACATATGTAAGAACATTTAGCGGTATGACTTAATGCAATAATAAAGTGAATGACTTTGCGTAGCTGACCTTGATAATTAGTTTCGGTAATTAGCTAATAAGTAAGTAAATAGAAGGCAAATATAAATACAGCTGATGCAGGTGTTCCCAACCATGACCCAACAATATTCTTTCTTTCACTGAAACTTGGCCGAAACCTCACATTTTCAATTCAGAGATTCTTCCAAATAATAATCATATCTATAGACAAGATAGGGAGGACAGAATCGGCGGTGGCGTACTCTTCGCTGCAGACTCTTCAATACCATCTGAAGAAGTTAGTCTTCCACACATTGATTCAGTAGAATTCAAATGCATTCGTATACAGGTTGGAAAAGGGTATATTTACTTAGCTCTATGCTATATCCCTCCCCGATCTGACACATTGGTGTATTCACGACTCATCTCTTTACTGAAATCAGTTAATTTACTGACTAAACCCTCTGATTCAATGATTGTGTTGGGAGAAGCTCGGCCAAACACTAACATTTGTGTAAGCGCCAATCTATTATTATTATTATTATCATGGAGCATCATTGACAATGATATCGTACGTTTCGCGTCTAGTGCGTGCAACAACGTATTTTTAGAGGAGATGGCTGAACTCTTGGTTTGGTAAAGTATTAGATCTTGTTTATGTTGATGATGCATCTAAGTCCGTTGTAAATAAGTCTGATCCACTAGTTTTGCCCGAAGATGTCTACCACCCTGCTATGGAGATATCTTACGAAGTTATAAGTGATGGTCAAAATTGCAGTACCCAAGCATACGAACCAAATATTCGCTTTGATTTTTCGAAAGCCAACTTTAAAAAGCTTAGCAAAGAACTGTCTAAATTGTCGTGGCCTGCGTATAAAGAAAATATTGACCAAAGTGTTGCACTTTTTAACTTTACTTTACATAAATTATTTGAAAAGCATGTGCCTAAACGCATGTACGTTAGTGAAGAACAAACACAGTTATGGTTCACTAAAGAACTGAGTAATTTGAAAAACAGAAAGTCGCGATATTTTAGATTACACAAAAAAACCGGTTTACACTCATACTATGTAAAATACTCACTTTTGCGTCATAATTTTTTTGAATAAAAAAAAATGTCATAAAGCTTACTTGTGTAAAATCAAACGGCGTATAATATATAGTGTATAGGAGTGCAATGGGGTATAGTCATTGCGCTGGGTATGCAGTTACAGTTGCATGGCTATACTCAATCCCGACTCTTGCGTCCTCGTTCGCGCACTCTGGGCAACGTGAGCAACCCATGTGCGAGATGCGGTAACCAATCCGAGTGGAGCCTTGGGTCACGGCAGAAAGAGAGGGAGCTTCGGTGGGGCCACTCTGACTTATTCGGTTTAAGGGCTCACTGAAGTCTGCAGCGTCTGTTCACCAGTAGGTGCGGCTGCAAGCGGGTGTCTGCTTGGAGCAAGCGGCTCGCTATATAAACGTGTATTTGGTTGCGAAACCACCCCCGTCCCAGCAATGGGTTGTGCGCTGGGCTTGGGACCCGCCACGTAAAAACCACTTCCAGTGAAGAAGCAAGGCAAAGCCTCGGATGAGACCCCC
>NW_016157591.1:222968-223520 GCF_001687245.7 Rhagoletis zephyria | reverse complement strand
GTTTACACTCATACTATGTAAAATACTCACTTTTGCGTCATAAGTTTTTTGAATTAAACAAAAAGTGTTATAAAGCTTACTTGTGTAAAATCAAACGGCGTATATTATATAATCCCAAATCATTTTAAGACTTCGTAAACGCCAAGCGAAATGTACGTGGGTTTCCTTCCGCCATGAAGTATCAAAATACCGTCTCTAGTGATAATCAAACAATTTCTAACATGTTCGCTCAGTTTTTTAAATCCAATTATTCCATTAACTCACATTGACTATCCTTTTAAACTATGTCCAATGAACTCAATAAATATCCCAGTAATATCTGCGGATGATGTAGTAGTTTATTTGAAATCCTTAAAGCAGTCCTTCAGTTATGGTCCTGACCAGATCCCTACTTGTATTCTTATAAATTGTGCTGATTATCTCTATGAGCCGTTAACAGCGTTATTTAATTTATCTCTTAAAGAGGGCGTTTTTCCAACTATATGGAAGGAATCGTTCATAACCCCGTTACACAAAAGCGGTAGCAGATCTTCAGTGGAGAACTACCGGGAA
>NW_016157591.1:222791-222943 GCF_001687245.7 Rhagoletis zephyria | reverse complement strand
ATCCTATATCTCAAAAGCATTTAGTGAAAACAAAACTGTTGATGTTATATATACTGACTTCAGTAAAGCAATTGACAAAGTTTGCCACTCGTTGCCCATCTATAAACTTGATCTTCTGGTCTTCCACTCTAATTTTCTACGTTGGATCTCTT
>NW_016157591.1:202416-222718 GCF_001687245.7 Rhagoletis zephyria | reverse complement strand
AGTCAACATGGATTTTGCAAGGGCAAATCAACTTCTACAAATTTACTTGAATTAATATCCTATATCTCAAAAGCATTTAGTGAAAACAAAACTGTTGATGTTATATATACTGACTTCAGTAAAGCATTTGACAAAGTTTGCCACTCGTTGCCCATCTATAAACTTGATCTTCTGGTCTTCCACTTAATTTTCTACGTTGGATCTCTTCATATCTCTATGATATCTCTGACGTCATTGATGTTACTTCAGGAGTCCCTCAAGGTAGCCACCTAGGCCCGGTTATGTTCTTGCTTTTATAAACGATATTTCTAGAGATATACAATTTTCCAAAATTTTAATGTATGCAGATGATGTAAAGCTTTATAAAGGGTAAATTTCAATTAAAGAAAGGTCTTTGCTACAATCAGACTTAAACAGCATGGCTTACTGGTGTAAAGTAATGTGCTTCTCGTGAAGAGCTTTTCATCCCTCTTCTTATACAATAGGTAACCATAACCTGGAACAGGTATATAATTTTGTGGACCTTGGTATCACAATGGATCCTAAGCTTAATTTTAATATTCACATTAATGTGCCAGTCAACGAGGCTAAAGGTGTACTTGCATTTGTGAAACGATGGTCAAAAGCATTTTGTGACCCTTATATCACTAAAAGACTGTTTACAACATTAGTTAGACCGATTTGGGTATACGGTTCTGTGGTTTGGAATCCAAGGTATAAAATTTACTCAGACAAGATAGAATCAATTCAAAAACAATTCCTACTTTTTTCTTTAAGAAATTTCCGTTGAGATTCTCAATATAACCTTCCGCCTTATACGAGCCGATTAAAACTTATTAATCTTCCTACACTTTCCAGCCGCAGGCAAATGCTTGGTACAATTTTTATAGTTAAATTACTGACAGGCTCACTTTCAAGTCCGCTTCTTCTGGGTGAAGTTAGCCTTAATGTTCCCTCCCGGGTATCAAGACACTTTTGTCCCCTATTTCTGAAAGCTTGTAAAACTAATTTTGAATTGCACGACCCACTCTGTTGCTTATGCCAGGATTTTAACTCTCATTCCAGCACGTTTGATATATCGGATCCGCTTTTCAGTATTAAGAAAGCGGTACTCTGCGCTCTCAATAAATGAATTATTAACATAAAGACATAAATAGCTGTATAGCTGAACAGTTTTAGATCTCGACATTTAACAAACTCCTGTCTATCGTGACTCGGCGCAAAAATGGAAAATACTGGTTCCGTACGCCATGCGGACTGCGCCCCTCGTGCGGATGGGCGGGAACGGATGGTAAAAACCGTTGGGATTATTATTATTATTATTAAAAATATTTTTGTAACGTAAACAATTTAACAATCCGGTGAAAAGAACCCGGAGGATTTAGGAATTCAGCGATTAATTCAAGGATAATCATAATAATACTTACAGTAACGACATTTTAGCATTCTTTGGCTATTTGCCTTTCGTTTATTTAATGTTTCTTATTTTTTTATGAAAGTGTAGCTCGTTATCTAACAAAAACCATGTTAGTAAAAACCTCAAACTTTTTATTTAAACATTCTGAGTATGCAGTTTTGTAGCTCATTAAATTTTATTTTAATGAAGTGCAAATTTTATGTAACTAGGACTTACTATTGATTTTTGGAGATTTTTTTGGTGAAGGTGATGTGGATTTTTTCCATACAAAAAAAATTTCGAACATATTTTGTTTGGAAGAAAATGCGTGAACGAAAAATTGTCAAAAATCAACACTTAACTTGCTACTTCAAACTTGCCCTTTATTGTACTTAAATTTAAAAAACTGCGTACTCAAACAAAATCTGATTAAACAGTTTCAAATTTCGATAAATATTTGTTAAAATTGCGGAAAAAGTAAAAAGATCCGGCTAAGAATCGGCCAAAAACGGCCGATGCCGATTAATCGGTCGGACTCTAGTGTGTAGTCACATTATTTTAATAAATAGAACACAAGAAAGTATACCAATTTTATTTTTGCACTCCGAATTTAGGTTTGGAACTCAGCTGTGACGCTATCGTTAGATCTAATCTTCACATTTTTTACAAGCTTTGGGAACATGTTGGAAACAGCGTTGCCGCGAGCTTGAAAAAAGTATCAGTTGCCAAGCAGAAAAAGTATCAAAAGCAAACAGAACTGTTATATTTGAAAAACAAATAATAAATAAAATTTTATAATTAAATCCACAGTTATAAAAAAAAATTATATTACTTGCATTAACAAAAACAGAGAACTGTATGCTTATTTGCAAAACGAAAAACAAATTTATAGGGCCCGTAAACCACACATAATCATTGCGCAACCCGAGACTTGTTCAAGTCAATATTGTGGAAATTACTACACAATAAAATTGCACAAACCTTATTTTGGAGAAACGTTGCTCAAGTAAATATGTGCAAGAAATATGAATGTGCTTGTATATTTTGATAGCTTGCGCTTTAAAACGCAAAAAAGAATATTAAACAAAATTTTATTTTTCTTATCCATATTTCACAGCACGTACATATGTATGCATATGTAAAAATATGTGTACATGTATCACATTTACGAACATAACATAAAACACTTTTTATATGGTGCTAAGCAAGAAATATTTAGGAATATAAAATTTCATTTCGTTTTGTACTAAAATACACTCCTTTGCACTCCTTAGGTACATACATATATAATAAAATAAAAGAATTGCGATATTTTGACCGGTTTTGGCATTTGGCATTTGTATTTTGTTTATTTATGTTTATTATTTTTTATAGAAGTCTAGCTGGTATACAACAAACACCATATAAATTCAGGTTTCAAACTTTGTACAAAAATTAGAAAAATTCTGCTCATTTTCACCAAAATTTCAAACTTTTAATCAAAATTTTGGTAAGCAGTTTTGTATACCATTTAATTCTAGTGTAATGAAGTGCAAGTTTTAAGCTGCTATAAAATCCCGTTATTTTTTGGAATTTTTTTTTTGCTGGCAATGTTCTCCATATAAAAGAAAATTGTCGAACATACTTTTGTATGGAAAAAACGTGAAACACCTTCAACAAAAAAAATTCATTTTTGTGAGCTGACTGCAAATGTTTTTTGATGATGGCTGTTGCTTCACCTGAACATATGAAAAGAAATTCCAAAGAATCGGCGAAAAAAGGCCGATGCCGATGTCGATGCTCAATTTTGTGCCGATACTAGCCGATGCCGATGCCGATGCTGATTAATCGGTCGGACTCTACCAAACACTACTCAAACGACCGACGCAAGCCCGATATTGCGCAATGTTTTTGTGTGGTTTATGGGCCCTATAACAGCAGCGTGTGCAAAGAAATTCCGGGTTGTATTTCCCTTATAAGAGTCACCAAATCAAACTTATAAATAACTACATATAAAATTTTTAGGCTTTAAATAACAAGAAAAAAATTATTTGCCTTTAAACTAGTAATATTACTCATAGTTTTCAAAAATTCATTTCTACCAGCCAGAAGTATCAAAATGGGCCTTTGTGAACAAAAAAGTACCAAAGTATCAAATCTTAAAATTTTTAAAAAAGCATCAAAAATGGTATAATTTTATCAAAACGGCAACGCTGGCTGGAAATGTAACATCAGGGGTCCATCGAAGCCAGAAAAATTTGAAAGGGGTTTACGAGAAAAAAAGTTTGGGAACCTCTGGATTAAATCAACGTGCTAGACCAATGAGTGTGAGAACCCACGTGTATTGCGATTGTTCCAATGGATGTGTGTGTGTTTGTGTGTAAAAATAAGATCACCGTTCGGAGACGGTGTAAAACTGTAGGTTCCTCCCCTTTGTGTGACAACTAGGGATGAAACGATACCATGCAGGTATCGATACTTTTACTTGGAAGTAGTATCGATGCCTGAAAAATATCGAACCTAAAGTATCGATACCTATTCGTATCGGTACACATTGTGGATTCCGTATTAAATTAAATTTATTTTTGTTTTAAATCGCAAGTTAATCATCCTCCGGGAATCCTAAACTCCGGATAATTGAATTTAATAATGTAGGAACTGAAAATAAATAAAACTCCGTTAAATAGCAGAACTATATGTTTAATGATGAATGGTATATACACAGATACATATACATTGGAAAAGATTACAGGTTAATCTTACTTAACAAAATATTTATTATTAAAATATTTCCAAATCTTTGCCAGTCAACCGATTTCTTGACGAGGTTATTGTTGCTCCTGCTTTCGAAAACAATCGCTCGCAAGGAACAGATGCTGCAACCATATGTGAATATGATCGTGCTTGTTTATACAACAAAGGAAACGCGGTTTTCAGCTCCTCCCATTCTTCTTATGGATTCGACTTCAGGGAGGATACTGGGCTGGATAAAAACCAAAANATTCTTCTTATGGATTCGACTTCAGGGAGGATACTGGGCTGGATAAAAACAAAGAAACGTATTTTTTTATTTTGAAAAAAAAGCTTTTTCGAGGTCCCGCTAGTCGGGTTTTTATAAAAACGCTGATATTTTTAATTTTTTATTTTCGTGAAATGTTATAGTTACATATAATTATTCTGGTATTATAGCGGAATATCCCTTAATTACATACCTGTCTTGGACAGTTAGAATAGGCCTAGTGCCCGAAAATATGCTTTCGAAAAGAGTCTGCTATATTTAAACGTTGATACTGAACGTTTTAAGCATTGCCATGGGTTCAAACTCGTTACCAGAGGATTTCTGGGGTCGCTGATTAAGAATCTGAAGTAAATTATTAAAATTCAAAATGCGGATCCAATTTTGCTATCAAATTCTTAAATAATTACTAAAACTAAAACGTATATAAAAATGTACTTTAGATTTGTAATCAGCGACCCCAAAACTACCGAGTTCCGAACAAATCCACACATTTTTAAAAAAATTTATCGCCATTTTGAGTTTTGAAATTCTGACATCAGATACGTAATCAGCGACCCCAACAACCACCTGGTAACGAGTTTGAACCCATGACAATGCTTAACACGTTCTGTATCAACGTTTAAATTTTAACAGTCTCTTTTCGAAAGCATATTTTTTTAATATGTAATTAAGGGAATATACCCCAATAACACCTGATTAATTACATGTAAAAACAACATTTTTAGCTGCCCTAAAACATGTCACGAAAAACAAAAATTGTAAACATCAGCCTTTTTATAAAAAACCGACTTGCGCGACCTCAAAAAAAATTTTGTTTTTCAAAATAAAAAAATACGTGCATCTTTTTTTCTAACAAATAACAATATTTCGATGGCTGAGTGGAAGATCGACCTATCTCAGCAGCCAGTTCGAAAACGCCCTATCTCAGAAAATTTTTGAACAACGCTCTATCTCAGAAAACTTTTCAAGAACGCCCTACTTCAGAATTTGATTTAAAAACGCCCTATCTCGGAATTTAGTTGAAGAACGCCCTATCTCAGCTGCTGATTCAAAATCGCCCTATCTCAGCTTATTTTCAATGTATTTTCGTTTGAGATAAAGCGTTTTTGAACCGAATTCTTGAAAAGTTTTCTGAGATAGGGCGTTTTTGAACTGGCTGCCATCGATTTATACCATTCATGAGCATGAAATGGTATTATAACTTAGGTCGGATGTTTGTAAGTACCAGAATAAGAAGAGATATACCCATTAAAATGTATACTTAAATGATCAGAACGTCGAGCTGAGTTGATTTAGCCATGTCCGTTTGTCCGTCTGTTTGTATGCAATCTAGTCTCTCAGTTTTCGAGATATCCGGATGAAAATTGGTAGGTGGGTGTATTTTTATAATGTATTAATATTGGTCGGAACCGGGAGAATCGGACCACTATAACATATAGCTCCCATACAACTCTTTGTTCAGATATGAGATTTTTCGTTGCTACTTCTCCATTTATGCAGCTAGGAACATGAAATTTTGCAATGCTTCCTCTCATTATCAACAGAAAACTTGGAGTGAAAATTACAAAGATCGGGTGACTATAAACTATAGCTCCCATACAACTGATTGTTCAGATATAAGATATTTCGTTATAACTCCTCCATTTAAGTGGCTAGGAACATGAAATTTTGCATTGTTGTCACTAATTATCAAAAGAATACTTTTAGTTAAAATGACGAAGATCGGGTTGCTATAACCTATAGTCTCCATACAACTGATTGTTCAGATATGAGATTTTACAGTGAAAATAGCAAAGATCGGATCACTATAACATATATCGCTCATACAACTGATTGTTCAGTTATGAGAATTTTTGTTATAACTCCTCCATTTATGCAGCTAGGAACATGAAATTTTGCAATACTTCCACCCATTATCAACAGAATACTTTCAGTGAAGATAAAAAATATCGGGTCACTTTTACATATAGCTCCCATGCATTTGATTGTTCAGATATGCGATTTTTTGTTATAACTCCTCCATCTATGCAGCTGGGAACATGAAATTTCGTAATATTTCCACCCATTATCAAAAAAAAAAAAAAAGGGAAAATGGCGAAGATCGGGTCGCTATAACCTATAGACTCCATAGAACTGATTGGTCAGATATGAGATTCTTTTTTATAACTTCTCCACATATGCAGCTAGAAACATGAAATTTCGCACTATTTTCACTCATTATCAACAGAAAGTTTACAGTAAAATTAACCAAGATTGGGTCACTATAACCTATTTATTGCCTCCATACAACTGATTATTCGGATATGGGGTTTTTCGTTATAACTTCTCCATTTATGCAGCTAGGAACATGAAATTTTGCAATATTTCCACCCATTCTCAACAGAAAATTTAGAGTGAAAATTACAAAGATCGGGCCACTATAACCTATAGCTCCCATACAACTGATTGTTCAGATATAAGATTTTTCGTTATAAGTCCTCCATTTAAGTAGCTAGGAATATGAAATTTTGCACTGTTGTCACTCATTATCAAAAGAATACTTTCAGTGAAAATGGCGAAGATCGGGTCGCTATAACCTATAGCCTCCATACAACTGATTGTTCAGATATGAGATTTTTTGCCATAACTTCACCATTTATGCAGCTAGTAACATGAAAATTCGCACCGTTTTCACTCATTGTTAACAGAATTCTTACAGTCAAAATAACAAAGATCGGGTAATTTTTACATATAACTCCCATACAACTGATTGTTCAGATATATGTTTTTTGTTATAACTCCTCCACCTATGCAGCTGGGGATATGAAATTTCGCAATATTTCCACCCATTATCAAAAGAATACTTACAGTGAAAATGGCAAAGATCGGGTCGCTATAACCTACAGCCTCCATACAACTGATTGTTCAGATATGAGATTTTTTGTTATAACTTCTCCATTTATGCAGCTAGAAACATGCATTATTTTCACTCATTATCAACAGAAAGATCACAGTAAAATGAACAAAGATCGGGTCACTATAATCTATTTTTTGCCACCATACAACTGATTGTTCAAAAATGGGATTTTGCTGTAAGACTCCTATATTTGGGCAGCTAAAACCGATAAATTTCGTAAGCTATTTTATAAATAATAATACAAAATCTACTGAGAAAATCGTCAAAATCTATGCTGCATAAGCTCTATCTCTTGTACCACTGATTGTTCAGATACCAGTTTTTGCGATATATCTCCTTTATGTAGGAAGCTAAACCCATTAAATTGTATTACCGGTTTACATACCGATCACAGAGCAGTGAAAATCACTTAGATTGGTGCTATATAAGGTATATCTTCCATACCTCTGATTGTTTAAATATGATTTTTTATATATTTATGTATCTCCTCTATCTATGTATGCTGGGAATATATAAATTTTTTCAAATGCAGTAATCTGTTAAAGTAAAATTATCTGATGTTCATGAAAGCATAGTCGAACACAGCGCTGCTCTTACTTGTTTGATATATTTATGTAATATATACATAAATATTTTCCACAGACTAGATTCGAAGAAAGCGTTTAAATTTTCTGAGCTTGGGATACGTTTAATATTTTAGTGTTTTCTAAGAACTTTTTTATTTTTTGAATCAACTCTTTCTCTTTATTTCTTTTCTTCAATAACATAGCTGTTTGCCCCTACCTTTATTATTGCCCGCTAATGTTTACAGCGCGAAGAATAATAGAGTTACTCAGTGACTTTTACATCGCTGTTGCGAGTGTGTACTAGTGATGTTGCGAATGTGGAATTTTAGACATCCGCGGATGCGGATGCGAATGCGAATGCGGATGTCAAGTATTTTTAAGAAATAATTAGTTAAGTAAATGAAGTTATTTAGGTAAATAAAAAATGGAAATGTTAGGAATTTTAATAATGCTTATTTTATTTAGTACTTGAATTTAAAAATTGGAACATTATGTATAATAAGAAGTAATGAGAATTACGTCGGGGCTGAAAATGTCGGATGTATCCTCCTGACTTTCATCTTCACTTGAAAAATCTAGCATAATGGCGAGATCGTTGTTTAAACAGCGCTTACAAGCCAAACTAGATGTGTCAGGTTTTTCTAAAGCTTTTTAAAAAGAATTATTCATTCTCATATCTTTGGCTGTTTCAGAATTTGGGGAACCTGTAACGTGATCAGCATTTTTGATTTTAGTTTTTGTAATTCATTTGTAATCCTTTCTTCTGTGACTGGTTTGAAAAATGTGTGCTTATAGCGAGATAAATAGGTGGATATGGAAAAAAAAAGTTATTATTTTTCAGGAATGAAAATTTTGAATAAAAATTCTGTTTTCAAAGTCGTCGCTGCCAGCAGAATCAGATCAGAATATTGTTATTTTTTAAAAAGCACCCCGTTTTTTGTAAGCATTTGCCTTTTCTGTTTATAGCCAGACGTTGACCATTTCTGCTGGAAGTCCCTATTGAAGGAGCTTGCTGTTTGAGTTTAAATAGCAAAGAAGGGAAACGCAGGAGGAGAGTTTTACCACAGAAGCTTTTAGCCAAGGATCCAATGTACATATATCCCTAATGTTTTTAAATTTTTTGCTAAAAATTAATTCCCCAAAGATCCCTATTTGAAATGATTGAAACGAATATATCGTTACTATAATTCACAAAGGCCCTAACCAACACTTTTTTCGAAACTGCATTTTTCACAGATTTTGGTAGGATATATTAAAATACACCTTCATTAAAAATTTGAAAGTGTTAGTACCAAAAACAACTGTAAAATAAAAAATTTGCTGGTTAGGGCCTTTGTGAATTAAAGTGACGATATGTAACATCAAAAGCAAATCACGAAAATTTGGTTTAAAGTTACAGTGCACACTTTCTTCTTTTATGTCTAGTACTTTATTTAAGACAGGTCCAAAAAAATCATATTTAAGAAAGAAGCCAATGCAGGTGTTTAAAGCGCAGAAAACAAAAAAAAAATATGATTAAAAGGACTATGTTCCCTTTGACGTACGTCAAAGGTCAAGTAGAAGTGGGAACTTGTATGACTGCCCATTGATAACCCGGTTTTATAGCTTAAGAAATAATATGTTTAAAGACATTTTTATCAAAGTTGATAAATACAGGGACATAACAGTTATAAGTTTTATCGCAAAAACGTTGATCTATAACAGTTATTAGAAGAGAAATAGTTTTCCCGTTGCCGATAAGAGTTATTTCCCAACGTTTATTTTTTACGTTGCCTCATAACAGTTACTGCACAACGTTTATTTTTTACGTTGCCCATAAGAGTTATTTCCCAACGTTTATTTTTTACGTTGCCTGATAACAGTTACTCCCCAACGTTTATTTTTTACGTTGCCAATAAGAGTTATTTCCCAACGCTTATTTTTTACGTTGCCTGATAGCACTTACTGCCCAACGTGTTTTTTTACGTTACTGATAACTATTATTNCGCTTATTTTTTACGTTGCCTGATAGCACTTACTGCCCAACGTTTTTTTTTACGTTACTGATAACTATTATTCAATAGAAATATTTTTTCCGTTGCCAGTCTATATAAGTATATAATTTGAATACCATCAGATCTGCACCGTTCGTTCGATTTTCAAAAGTGAGGTGTCAAATTACAGGGGTTGCCACCTGTTAAAAATCTAGCTTAAAATTAATTTATAAGTTAAATGAATTACTTCATCATGGGTATAAACCGAAATAGTTTTGACAGGGGTTTTCGAAACTGCATGAAGGAGGGTTGCCGCCTGTTTGAAAAGCTACATTGAAATTTAATTTGGGGAATTAGGAAATGGAAACTTGTATCACAATGGGTGTCAAATGAAAGATGTATAAGAAGATTGTAGGTTTAGGATGTTTGAAAGAGGGTTGCCACATGTTATAAAAGTCAAATTAGTTAAATCTTATGTATGTATAAAGTAAAGTTGCAAAAGTGGTGTAACACATTTAATCAAAAACCACTAGGCCGATTTTGATAAAATTTTCACAGTTTGTTAAAATCTTTTTGGGGCATGTTTAAGTTATGTTTGTTTGTTATCCGATAAATAGATCCAGAGTTGTGGTAAAAAATGTGAACATTACTTTTTACCCATATAAGGAAATACAACTTCCCCATTAAAAAAAAAACCTCAAAGAGAAGGTCTACATATAATAAAAGACAACAACAAATAAAAGTTCCACATATAAGAAAAAACAACAACAAGTGAAATAATTATTTTTCCGATCCTTTCGCTATTAGCTACGGATGATTTATAAAATATGTATTACAATTTGGATATTAGGTTACAATTTGAATATAGGTTTAAGGAAGCTTCATGGAAAATATTTTTGAAGACGGCTACCACACGTTTCAAAATTTGAGTTCGATTAAATTGATAAGATAAATAACATATTATTACAATATGAATATCAAACTAAAGCGGGTGAAGAAAGCTTAATTTAAAATTTTTTTTAAGAGTGTTGCCATCTGTTTGAAAAATGTATTCCAATTAAATTGATACGGTAAATAAAATGTTGCAATAAGGGTGACAAAATAAGTGGTTTAAGAAAGCTTAGTTTGGAAAATATTTTTAAAGAGTATTGCCACCTGTTTGAAAATTTTAATTAAATTAAATTTATAAGATTTATTAAATATTAAACTTTTGGTATCAAACGAAAGGTATTTAAAAAATCTTCGTCTCAGAAACATGTTTCGTTTGCGTTATAACAAATTTTAAATGTTAAGATAAAGATTTAAAACCAAACTAAATATTACGAGAGCGGTACGATACGAAAGGTGTTTGGATAAGATTTGGCTGAATGAAAATAAAATTTACACGCTCTTTGATTAAGATATTTTTCAAAAGGGTTGACACTGATATTAATTTTTATACTTATGGTTTGAGTAAATAGAGTTGAAATACAAATTTTAAAATGTTTACGAAAAGGAAAGCATTGAAAAATTCTTTGATGGATGGTAATTGTTGTCACCAAATTTTTTCAATATGGTTGAATCAATGCAAAAAAGTTGTTAAATCGCTTACTTCAGTTTAGCTTCTGCAAGTTTCTAAATTTTGTGCTTCTGGGTCGGACACATATTTGTAAAATCTTCAGTACTATTTTCCGGACTTATTCTGACTACACGCCACAAAACTTCCAAATAGCTTCATTGCTCGTTTTTGAAATGTACCCATAAACAACTTCTCTTTTTTGTAGGCGCCATAATGTTAATAGTTTTGAATGGCGTTTTGTTCTTCAAACATCCTTCAAGCGGTTTGTCAAACCTTCAAACCGCCTCATACACTATACAACAGGTTTGAGCTAAAAGGAAATTGCATCATGTTTGACAAACCGCTGGTACATTGTATTTGGCTCTAAAGTGAGAGGAACGGTTTTTTGTTAGTTAACTGTTATGTGCTGTCTCTCAAACTGAAAACCACGTGCATCTTTTATTGCGAAGTTTTTAAAAAAAAAATGGGTCGGAAGCGAAATATTGTTGGCGCGAGTTGTTTAACTGTAATTCCGTTGAGAAATCAAATATTTGCAAAAAGTGCGGTGCAAAATTTTTTGGTGAGAATGTAACAAATTTGAAAAGACACATGGTAACAGCTCATCTCGATTTATACCAACAAGAACAGTTGCAAAGTGGTTCAGGTAATGCGGATAATAAAAATAAAAATTAAATTTTCAATGGAAATGTCTAGGGATGAAGTAGTCAATGCTTGTATCGAATTCGTTACAATTCAATCCCAACCTTTGTCTTTTTTTGACTCAAAAGCTTTTAAGCTCATAACTGAGCAAATATTTAAAGGCTTGAAAATTACACTTGTTACGTCACTCAATATTTGCGAGTTAATACAAGGTAGATACAATTTTTTTAAAAAAACAATTATGGATCTGGCAAAGGATCGGATGATCTCTTTAAAAATGGACAGCGCCACACGTCACGATCGCTCAGTGCTGGGCATAAATATCCAAATAATAAAAAATAAGAGAATTCTGTTTTACACACTAGCGATAAAAGAACTGCATACTCGGCTGCCGAAAATTTAAAACTAGAACTAGAAAGAGTATTAAATGAATTTGAAATTTCAACAAAACAAATATATACTATTACAACGGATAATGGCCGAAACATTATAAAAGCTGTTGATTTATTGGCAAGCGGGGAGAGAAAAGATGGAGGGCAAGAAGCACAGGGAGAAGGAGACGAGTCAGAGATGGAAGAAGAGGATGTGGATAGATCTGGAATGGAGATACTAGAGCGTTACAGTGTTACATCAATAAAATGCGCTGCACATACCTTGCAACTCTCTGTGAAAGATTTGCTTTCATCAGGCTATTTGGAAATCGTTTCTCGTGCTCGCGAAATCATCAAAACTCTTAGAACACCTACTTTCCGGTAACGATACATTTTTAAAGTCATAACGCCAAATAACTTAATCTTTGAAATGAACTAGAAAGTCCAACTCTCTCTCTGGAGTTATTTCTAGTCTAGTCAATGAAGCTTTTGAGGTAAAAATAAAATTCTCCTGTATAAAAAAATACCAATCGATTCCGAACAAGTACGTTAACAACATATTAAAATGTTTATCCCTAATTCCATATCGATTACATTTGTTTACAACCCCCTCAGTATGGGTATCAAATGAAGGAGCTTGGCAAGTAGAACACTGTGCATTTTAGAAAAAAAATCTGTATCCAAAACGTCGTCCCAAACTGACGAATTATAGAGTTAAGACAGTCAATACGTTAAAACGGAAATCTAGATATGTAATCAAAACCATGGACTTTGTAACTTCGAATCCTGATTCAAGCATTAATATCCCACCCAAGATAGCTAAACATTACAGTCCTTGGCGATACAGCACATATTTTAAGGCGCACCGATTACTTTGGTGGACAAAAATTATATGATGTTAAAGTTTCCTCTCAAATGAACTAAATAGAAGGAGCGCCATTAAGTAACTAAATAAAAAAACCAAAAAATTGAAAAAAGTAAAAATATTTTAAGTTAAACGGTTTATAAGTATAGAAACATAATAATGATACAGATAATTTACTAAAAGCTAAAAAAAAAATAATTAGGTAGGTATGAGGAACCAGCCGTAGCACCTTTTTTCTCATCAATCTAGGGCACTGATCCGACTAAAATAAAATGTACGGGCTAACATGTATACATAAGCTACATTGATTAGGCTATTATTTGCAAATATACTTAATTTTAGATTCAATAAATTTAAAAAATTGATATTTTTTTAAATATCCAAATAGACACACGATCCAAATGCTGAATTTTGGTAAGCCGCAAATAGATGTACCCACCCGTTGGAACTCTACCTTTATTATGTTGGAGAAACTCTTAAAATTTAAGGAAATACGCAGTTTGAAAACCCCACTAAATAATGATGAATGGTGCGTCATAGAGGATTTAGTCAAAACGCTGCGTCCAGCTTATGAAGTAACTCTTATGTTGCAAAAACAAGAAATGATTTTAGGAGATTTTTTCAAAGCGTGGCTGACTTTAAAAGCGGAACTGAGAGCTGTTGAGTCCGAAATAGCCCCAAAACTAATAAATTTTATAGAAAAAAGAGAAAAGATAGTTTTGGAAAATGAAGTTTTGAATTCTGCGCTGTGTTTTAGATCCCAGGTTTCGCCGAACTCTGAATTTGTCACAGAAAATTAGTGCCAAACAACATTTAAAATCTTGCGCGGAATTTAATATCGGTAAAGCAGGTTTGTTAACTGCATCTTATTCACGTATACATAGAAATATCTATAATTTATTTTAAACTGGTTGTATAAATTGATCCATTTTAGCCCGTTGAAGAATCTGGATCGAGCGCTGTATTAGTGAACTTGGATATGGATGAATCGACAAACCAGAGTTGCTCCTCATTGCTAAGGGAAACGTTAAGGGAGTTGGAAGTTGATTCATCGTCAGACGACGAGCAAAGAAGCGAATGCTCAAGAGAAGTCTTAGCAGCGTTTAATGAAATAGATGGCTTTAAGCCCCCACGCATTGACATCGATGCAGATATACTAAAATACTGGAACGAAAATAAATTTCGCTTTCCTTACCTACGCCAACTCGCTTATATTGTCCACGCTGTTCCAGCTACACAGGTTACAGTGGAAAGAGCATTCTCTGCATTGAAAATGGTACTGCTACACAGGTTACAGTGGAAAGAGCATTCTCTGCATTGAAAATGGTACTAACTGACCAAAGATCTAATTTAGGTGAAGAAAAATTAGCAGCTATAATGTTTGTAAAAGCTAATAATAAATCTTTTGAATAAACAATCACAAATGCAATGTAAATATTTTATTTCAGATCAGATGGCATTCAAATTATATATTTACTAGTAGACCGTCGGACTTCGTCCCGCCCAAAATTATTTTTTTATTTAAACATTTGGTCGAAGTTTTTAGCCTAAATTACACAGGGACCCACTCAAACACATACTAAAAATCATTAAAATCATTTCGAGCATTTAGGAGGGGTTCAATCACAAACACACGTACCGAAGATGTATATATCGTAATACACAAAGTCCCTAACCAATAGATCGGTCCCTGGTCCGCTTCCCGGAAAAAAAGGATTCTATATAGTAATCTAGGCAATAAGCTACCTACGTACCAAAAGTTTAAGCAAATCGGACCATAAATACGATTTTTTCCAATAGATCGGTCCCTGGTCCACTTCGCGGAAAAAAAGGATCCTATATGCTAATCCAGGCAAAAACCTACCTACAAACCAAATTTTAAGCGAATCGGGCCATAAATACGATTTTTTCGAATAGGTCGGTTCCTGGTCCACTTCCCGGAAAAAGGGATTCTATATGGTAATCTAGGCAAAAAGCTATCTGCGTACCAAATTTTAAGCAAATCGGACCATAAATACGATTTTTTTGAATAGATCGGTCCCTGGTCCACTTCCCGGAAAAATGGATCCTATATGCTAATCTAGGCAAAAAGCTATCTGCGTACCAAATTTTAAGCAAATCGGACCATAAATAAGATTTTTTCGAAACGATCAGTCCCTGGTCCACTTCCCGGAAAAATGGATCCTATATGCTAATCTAGGCAAAAAGCTATCTGCGTACCAAATTTTAAGCAAATCGGGCCATAAATACGATTTTTTCGAATAGATCGGTCCCTGGTCCCCTTCCCGGAAAAAAAAGATTATATATGGTAATTTAGGCATAAAGCTACCTACGTACCAAATTTTGAGCAAATCGGACCATAAATATGATTTTTCCAATAGATCGGCCCTGGTCCACTTCCCGGAAAAAAGGATCCTATATCCTAATCTATGCAAAAAGCTACCTACGTACCAAAATTTTAAGCAAATCGGGCCATAAATACGATTTTTTCCAATAGATCGGTCCCTGGTCCACTTCCCGGAAAAAGGGATTCTGTATGCTAATCTAGGCAAAAAGATACCTTCATACCAAATTTTAAGCAAGTCGGACAATAATAAGATTTCTTCGAATAGATCGGTCCCTGGTCCACCTAAAACATGGTGGTTGCTGAAAGCTATTTATACACAAAATTTCATCAAAATCGTATCTGCCGTTGGCGAGATTACCTGTTACAAAATAAAATTATAGTTTAAAAAACTAAGACCCCCCTATGATAATTGCCATTCGTACTGTCATCAGGTATGTAACTTGAGTATAGAAATCGCTGCATCTTTTAGGCGCATCAATATTACATAGTTACATCCCGAGCTAATAAAAGGAAGAAAAATGGACTTCTCTTTATATAATTAGTATAGAAGATAGTATAGACTGGCAACGGAAAAAATATTTCTATTGCATAATAGTTATCAGGCAACGTAAAAAATAAGAGTTGGCAAATAACTCTTATGGGCAACGTAAATAATAAATGTTGGGCAATAACAGTAATTGGCAACGTAAAAAATAAACGTTGGGAAATAACTATTATCGGCAACGGAAAACATATTTCTCATCTAATAACTGACATGAACCAACGTTTTCGTTAAATTTCAGAATTCGGGCAACGTTTTCAATTTGTAAATTCGAGATAACAGTTATTTTTGGTCCCTGGATAAATATGACATTTGACCAAAAAATATTGGCTAAAAATTGTCTTTTTGTTTACCATATATAAGTTTTATCGGTGCTCTTGCACAACATTCTNGGAAATAACTATTATCGGCAACGGAAAACATATTTCTCATCTAATAACTGACATGAACCAACGTTTTCGTTAAATTTCAGAATTCGGGCAACGTTTTCAATTTGTAAATTCGAGATAACAGTTATTTTTGGTCCCTGGATAAATATGACATTTGACCAAAAAATATTGGCTAAAAATTGTCTTTTTGTTTACCATATATAAGTTTTATCGGTGCTCTTGCACAACATTCTTATTCGCAAAAGCTCCGCATTGATTATTGCGAATGCGAATGTTAAAATTAATGCGGAAGTTCCGCGGTTACGAATGCAAATGCAAATATTCGCAACAACCCTGGTCTCTACGGAACATTCATCCACTTGACACTTCCACTCGAACAATTGGCCGTATAAACGGTGCAAAACCTCGACTTTGGTTAAGCAATTGGATCGTGTATACTGTGCATTATGTCGACTTTGGCGCCTTCTCGCAATTTTTGCTGCCAATTAAGCAGCCCTGAAGAATAAGGCGCTTCATACAAGATTCAAGATGGTCGGCTAGGATTGATGCTGTCAAACCGTAGGCCACAAATCTACCAGGACTGAAAACGGCTCTGAAAAAAGTCAAGGCTATTAATCTTTCAGCAGAAACTAAACAAGACATCGATGGAATCCTTAAATATATCAGTAAATTCGAATGTTTCTGAATGTCATCTATATGGTTCAAGATTCTTACAGCAATCAACAATGTGAGCTACATACATAGATTTTACAAAAAAGGGAAGTTACGATCGACACTGAAGTGAAATGTTGAAAGTTTATTAGCGGATCTACAACTTTTACGTAGCCAGTGGAGTGCTATCCCAAAAGAATGTCAAACAGTCGCCGAAGGTTTGACAGATACGTCGTCAACATTACCAGCCAGTCGAAAAAAATTAAATAATGAAGAACTTTAGAGGAAAATTTTACCGGATAAGAAATCGATTTCACACATTTCTTGTTATCAAGGATTCAATCATGGTCGGAATTGAAAACCAGTTTACTGCGATCATGGTTGTTGTTTCTTAAAATGGTAGAATTAGTCTGCAGCACTTGACTTTGCAAAATAATATCCTGCTGATACGGTCGAAGAGATTTCACATGAAATGATGCACTTGAAACCCGTTTATAAGACGAATTTTGCTGAAAATTCTAATCATTGCGTGCCTCCATTTGATCTGTTAAATGCCATCACAGCTTAAAATTTAGATACACTGTTCCCAAACACCTGTATCGCTTTGCGAATATTCTGCACATTGCGCCGAGCGAATCATCAGCTAAAGCCGGGAAGGCAAAATTCTGAAAATTGTGTCAACAGTTTCAATAATTTGTAAGGTAAACTGAGGGAATAAAATTTTGAATTTTGATCGTTAAAGTTAACTGTGGAAGATCAACCTATCTCGGCAGCCAGTTCGAAAACGCCTTATCTCAGAAAATTTTTCAAAAACGCCCTATTTTAGAATTTGATTGAAAAGCGCCCTATGTCAGCTGCTGATTCAAAAACGCCCTATCCCATCACATTTTCCATGCATTTTCGTTTGAAAATAGGGCTCTCTTCAACCAAATTCTGAGATAGGCTGTTTTCAATCGAATTCTGAAATAGGGCGTTCTTGAAAAGTTTTCTGAGAAAGGGAGTTTTCGAACTGGCTGCCGATATATGTCGATCTTCCACTCAGCCATCGATATAGTACTTCAACATACTGCCGTCCAAATCATAAAAACCGTAATGGCAATGGGATTCCAATGTTTATTACATACTTTCTTCAGTATACCACGATTATTTTTATTTTTAACCGACTTCTAAAAAAGGAGGAGGTTACCAGTTCGTCGGAATATATATTTTTTTTTTTTTATGTATGTTACCGCATAACTTTGCACGACGTCAACCGATTTCAATAATTCTTTGCATACTAATTTGGTTTAGATCCGATCATTGGATCATGAAATATATAGATATATATATTTTTTTTTTTAAGTCGGTTTTTTTTTGCTAAAAATTACTTGTTCTTATCTAAATTTTACACCAGAAATAATTTTGTAGGTGGGGGGGAGATTCCCCCTGGTTCGGATTTCCTCTCTACGGCCCTGTTCACATGCAGATATTTGTCGCCTCGAGTGAGTAGTTATTTAGTGATGCAGGTTTGACGTACGAAACAGGCAGTTACTTGAAAGCAAGGAATGAAACCGATTCAAAATAACGTTCCGGTTTGGGTTTCGGTTTTGCCAAGTGTTTCGGTTTCGGTTTTGGTTTCGTTCTTCAAAATTTATTTCGGTTTTGGTTTCGGTTTCGTTCCGGTTTCGGTTTTTCACAGAAATTTTGTTGATATTATTTAAATCACAATGTCTTAAACGTTGAGGAAAGAAAATCGAAAATTACAGTTCACTGATAATATCAACACTAGGTTCTTTCCCTAACAATCCGGACCGGATTTGGTAATTAGAGAATAAGAGAAACATTTTCTTTCAAAAATGGAACAAAGTTCAGAAGTACGGAAACGCAAAAACCCACATTTCGTGCCCACAAGTCGAGAAACAGCTGATTCACGTTGTTCTTGTTTTTGTCACTTATACCATGTTCTGACCGACATCGGAAACATGTTTTCGTTGCTAAAACTGGTTTTCGACCTAAAACTTGTGTTTTCGTCCATATAAAATCTGTTAAACGAAAACCAGTTTTCGCTGAAAACTACTTGAAAACTCACTTTCCACTCATTCCAATCGGTGTCTTCACTAGTTTTTTTCGATTATTTATCGAAGTGGAAGTCATATTTTATCATCTTTAATACGCCATTTCGGATTTATTGTTAATTGCCTGGCCAAAGCAAAATAAGAATGAAAGTTAAAGGTTGTAAATGAAAAGAAAATGAAGGAAAAATGTTTTGGTTGTCGGTCAGAACATGGTATTAAATGCAAACACTTGGAAATTGAATTTTGGTTTCACAAATTTGATTTTAAGTACATAGATTGAAAATACATCAACAGGCCATTCACTTTTCCTTAAAAGCACCAAGTAAATGCAGGCAACATGTAAACACAATACAGCTGATATGCACTTTGACACTTTATCCATTTTTACTCGGAGAAAATTTCGGGCTGTTTCGGGCAGGAAGAAGAATACACTTACGATCGAATACGCTCGAATTTTCGCTCTCTATTACCCATTTTGTTGAGTACAGGCATGATTTCTGGGCTATTTTGGGCACACGCGGGATCTCGCATTGCGTACGGGAAAGAAACTACTTAAATATAATTAATCGATTATCGATTCACAACAACAAAGTCATCAGCAGATTTTTGCGAAAAGTTACCTTGCCATACTTATTTACTACTTAACAAGAATTTTAGCAAAATGTTGCTGATTTTGGTTAAATAAATCATTTATTTCAAAGAAATTTTTATTTATTATTTTTGTAAATTTCTGGAAACCGATTGAAACCTGTGATTGAAATGGTTTCGGTATCGTTCCTTTTCAGGTCAAGATAACGGTTACGGTTTCGGTTTCGGTTTTGAAAAACGAAACGGTTTTAAACGGTTACGGTTTCGGTTTGGGTTTCGGTTTCATTCCTTGCTTGAAAGGCAGCAGCATTACTTTTTATGAAATATAATGTTCCAATTTTTAAATTCAAGCACTAAGTAAAATAAACATTATTATAAATTACTAACTTTTCCATTTTTAACCGACTTCCAAAAAAGGAGGAGGTTATCAGTTCGTCGGAATATTTTTTTTTTTTTTTTTTTTATGTATG
>NW_016157591.1:193030-202348 GCF_001687245.7 Rhagoletis zephyria | reverse complement strand
TTTTTTTTTTTTTTTTTTTTATGTATGTTACCGCATAACTATGCACCACGTAATTTGGTTTAGATCCGATCATTGGATCATGAAATATATAGATATATATATATTTTTTTTAAGTCGGTTCTTTTTTTGCTAAAAATTACTTGTTATTTACCTAAATCACAGTGTAGACAGTGTGCCAAGTAATGACAATATCCATATTTCACAATTCATGCGTGTACTGATGTGTCTGTGTTAGTTGTTTCTTTGTTCTGTAATCAAAATTGTATTAATGGCAAAGATAAATTCCTATTACTTAATTAAATAAAATTTAATTGCGTACATTCTTTATATTTCCACATTGAATAGATTGGGCACGGAACTGATTCCGGTTGCAATCGCTTACGCTTTAGGCTCGTGCTAGATAGGGCATTCAATTCCGGGATTCAGAGATCCCGGATTCCGGGATCCCGGACACTTCTCCATGTCCCGAAATCCCGGGATTACAGATCCGGGATCCCGAGATTTTTACTAAGTCATTTACGGAATAAAAGAGATGTTGAAACCGAAAAAATTAATTCATTTGACTTGAAAAACGAGATATACAGAACACCAAAATTTTGATTCAAAGTGAACTTGAGCCATTTGCACTCGGACGTGAATTTCAGAACCTGCCTGAATAAATGTAATTGTTCAAACATTTTGTGCAGGAACTGTGTAATAACGAAAAATCTGCGAGCAATAGAAAACACGACAAGATTTTATAGTGTGGAAGGTTTGTTCCTCATTTTATTTCGTTGGAGTTTTGTGGAAAATGAATTTCTGAAGATATTAGTAAAATAGGTTTTTACAATTAATATAGATATTTAAGAATACTATAAAAATATTTAGACATTAAATTACGGACTCTTTTACTAAGGTGCATTATGCTCCCTGTAAGACCAAACACCTACTATTAAATGCAAAAGTTGTGATTAAGTCGAAATCCCGAAAAATCCCGGGATCCCGGGACGGGAATTTTTTCATCCCGAAATCCCGGGAATGTTAAAATGCTTCGGGATTGAATTCCCTAGTACTAGAAAGGTCGGAGGTGACAAAGACATGTGGCACTGTTTTTTTTACATATTCGTCCGAACACGAAGTCACCGCACTTCGCACTCTTGCAAAAAAAATACGTATGCGGCATTATTAGTTTTTTCGCTTTCTATATTTCTTTTTCATTAATATTTTCCTCTGTTCACGATTTCAAAAAAAAATTAAAATTCAAACTACCAAAAAGGTTAAAGAAACTGACAACAAATTTCAAAATTTTAACTACCACACTCAAGAAATTGTCAAATATGGATATGAAAAAAATTAAATGTCATTACTTGGCACACTGTATACACTGTGACCTAAATAACCGCATTTACTTACCTAATTTATTTCTCAAAAATACTTGACTCTCGCATTCGCATCCGCGGATGTTAGCTTTTATACATCCGCATTCGTAAATGAGCGATATCTAAACGGGTTTCCAAATTCTCAGTATGAATTGCATTTCTTACATTCATTCAAACAAGTTTGATATACAATTGAATACACATTTTTCGTTAAAAATAATTTTTCTGTTAAAGAAATGTAAATCGCTATCATGGAAAACCCATAAAGTACTGTAAAAATCCTGTTAAGGTTTTTTAGCGTGCAAATAACAATACATAATTAGCTTCGGATGAGCTGTGTGTTTTTTGTTTTTAATTTCAAAGATCGTTAAGCAAACAGACTGAAGTGGAACCGGCAAAAAAGCCAAACCAAATCAGTTTAAGCTACCAGCAATGCTTGGCGCATGCCGCTCATGTGCCCATATTCCATTTTCCTAACACCAAAGGCAAAAACAGACATGATTGCAACAAGGGCGCATTGGTGCTAAGAGACATTTAGGTGTTAAAACTACCCTTAAATATACCGAAAGCTATTTAACATTGAATATTATCCCAAAGGCTACGACAACTGTTACAAATCACAAACAAACAAAAAACAACAAATCAAATACATATTTATGTATAAGAAAAACATTTACGATAAAATCCATAAAAACGGACTACCCCAGGATTTTTTTTTTAATTTTTCGGTTCACATTTGTATATTGTGCACATTCATTGTTAACTAGTTTATATGTTTTAGAACAAAGTTCTGTGTTTTCTTTTGTTTTTTTGCATTTTATAGCTCTTTAGTATTTTGAAATTAAGGTATAATTAGGCTAATTTAAAAATGTATATACATCTGCATATCTAATTGGGGGCGAAATAAATCTACATATGTGCAAAGGTGACAGGGGTGTTATATATAACCCGACACGTGCGAATGAGGTAGAGAATTTTACAAAAAAATTGTCACCCGACGTTTTTTCTTGGAATTGGATGACATCTAGTCATGCAGCTAGTGATCCGTTAGCCAGTTGATTGATTGATTACTCATTTTTTTGCTTTTTAGTTCGACGTGTCCAATCAGTAAACAATTTGGAAAGTCACCACAATAAAAGCCGTGAGAATATTTTTAAGAGGTAAATTATAGGGGAAAATGGGGTGTTTCAGAGTTGTTCATCCCATTCTGTCCTACAGCATCACAGTTTGGTGGCTATACGTAGGTAAATCTATAATAAGAAACAAACTAAAGGTTCAAAGGGTAGCGTGCATGATAACGGGAGCCTTACCATCGACGCCGACTAACGCCATATAAAACTTGCTTCACTTTCTACTTGTGCACGTGCAATGGCGGATCCACAAGAGCTTAACACCCAAACCCCACCCTCCGCCCTTCAAATCGAAAAATAATACTTCAGTAATATGGGCTTATAAAAACGATCCTTTAGAAAAAATTTAAGTGCAATAAAGTGTTAAAACACGAAATTTTGAGATACATTAAATTTTCCGCCTTATTTATATAACATACTAGCTTATACCCGCGGGTTTCACCCCGCGCTTTTATACAAATATAAAAAATAATTCAATGTTGTTAGATTTTATTTCTGTGCCCATTTCGTTATAGCTCGTTATTTTTTAAGCGAGTTAAGGTATTTAGGCCGTTTAAAACTATGAAATTATAAAATCTCGTCTGCGCGCTAGGCATANGTACGGCACTTATAAAATAAATCTCCATAACAAATTTAAAATACTTACAAAGATTTTCTATCCTTCCAGAGATATGTATTAAGAAATTTGTAGTATGTATGGGAGGCGACATGCCTCCTATTTTAATAACTCACATTTTTTCCATGAGCAATTGAAACATTTTGTATACACAACTCCATACCAAGTTCCAGTATTCTTCCACAAACACTTCCAGGGATATGTGGCAAGAAAAAGTCAATTTGCACAGAAAGTGCCACGCCCCTTTTTCTTATAACCCTAATCTTCTTTCATGAATTTAGAATTGATTTTACATATCCCAGTACCAAGTCCAGTACTCTACCATGAACACCTCCAGAGATATGCAGCATACAAAAATCAATTTGCATGGGAGTTGCCACATCACCTTTTCCAATAACTCTCATTTTACTCCATGAGTATGGTATTAGTTTCACATACATACATATATATGTATTTCTTTCCATACCAACCTTGAGTACTTTACCCCAAACATTTGAAGGGATTTGCAATATGAAACTTTCAGTCAGTATGGGAGGTGCTACGCCTCTTTTCCAAAAACGTCCATTTTTCTCCGTCAATATGAACATGATTTCACACAGTGTTGGAAAACTGTTAATCTGATTAACGATTAAAAACTACCGATTAAAATGTTAATCGCGTTTGACGATTAAAATTAATTAGTCGTTATCAACTGTACGATTAATGATAACATTTTTTGAATCGTTACTAGCTGGCTGCAATTACGTTCAATTAATTTAAAACATTAATCGTTATTCCAATTAAAAATAAAATCTGATTAATTTGTCTAGTTTGTCCGAGTTTGAAACCAAACACCAGTTATAGTAATTATTTTGTGTTTTACGCTTATAAAAAGCACGTAATATAAAAAAATAATAATTATTGTTATTAGTAATACATAAACTGGGAACTTTTACAAACCTAGTTTGTAAAACGTTTGTTGGTATATATCTTAATGAAAATGCACACCAAATTGCTTAGATTGATGAGGAAACCCGACTTAGCCATACCGGATTAACTTGCTTTGTGTGCACAGGGAAATTCCAGCATAACTTAATTAATCACCAAACCTACTTGATCAAATTAAGAGTTAATGATTAAAAATTACTTTTTTAATCGCGGTCACGATTAACTATTTAGTCAGATTAAAATTAATCATGATTAACTGAAATCAGATTGAATTTAATCGTTNTGGTGGCAACTCTTAAAAAAAGTAGCCTACTTTCTAACCAAGGTCATAAGCTATCTGCTTGCAAAATTTCATGCAAATCCATTCAGTCGTTTCCGCGTATTAATTTAATGAAACTTTTTTAACAGGTGGCAACTCTTAAGAAAAGTGTCCTATTTTCCACTGTAGGTCATAAGCTATCTGTGTGCAAATTTTCATGCAAATCCATTCAGTCGTTCCCGCATGTTAAATAAATTAAACTTTTTTAACAAATGGCAACTGTTAAAAAAAAAATAGTCTATTAACCAATCTCGCCCATAGGCTATCTGCGTACAAAATTTCATGGAAATCGGTTCAGTCTTTTCCGCGTGATGATTTCCCAAACATCCAAACATACAAACTTTCACATTTATAATATTAGTAAGATAAAACCGGTTTATCCGGTTTTTTAAAATTGCAATTTTTCGAATAACTCGAAAGCCGGTTTTGGAAGAAAAGGGGAATAATCGAACACCATGTCAGTCATTATGCAATGACAATGACAATGAAAACATCTGATGAAGCGGCTCTTGGAGTTTTTGAGAGAAATATTCTGCGAAAGATTTACAGGCCTTTGCGCGTTGGCGACGGCGAATACCGCAGGACGATTTAACGATGACCTGTATGACCTTTTCTACGATATAGACATAGTGCAGCGAATTAAAATTCAGCGGCTACGCTAGCTTGGGCATGTCGTTAGAATGGACAGAAACGCTCCTGCTCTGAAAGTATTCAACGCGGGCCGCGATGCTGGTAACAGAGGAAGAGGAAGGCCGCCTCTGCGTTAGAAAGATCAGGTGGAGAAAGACTCGGCCAAAATAGCTTAGGCGGTTACAGCGCCAATAAAGAAGAAGAGGAAAAGAAAAATTGAATGTGTTTAAAATTATCAATCTTACTAATATTATAAATGTGAAAGTTTGTATGTTTGTATGTTTGTATGTTTGGATGTTTGGGGAATCATCACGCGGAAACGACTGAACGGATTTGCATGAAATTTTGTACGCAGATAGCTTATGGGCCAGATTGGTTAATAGGCTATTTTTTTAACAGTTGCCATTTGTTAAAAAAGTTTAATTTATTTAATATGCTGGAACGACTGAATGGATNGACCTAGGTTGGAAAATAGGCTACTTTTCTTAAGAGTTGCCACCTGTTAAAAAAGTTTTATTAAATTAATACGCGGAAACGACTGAATGAATTTGCATGCAGATAGCTTATGACCTAGGTTGGAAAGTAGGCTACTTTTTTTAAGAGTTGCCACCTGTTAGAAATGTTTAATTTAATTAATACGCGGAAATGAGTGAACTGATTTGCATGGAAGTTTTCACACAGATAGCTTATGAGCTAGGTTGAAAAATAGGCTACTGTTTTTTAAGAGTTACCACCTGCTAAAAAAGTTTAATTAAACTAATACGCTCAAAAGTCTGAACGGATTTGAATGAAATTTTGCAAGCAGATAGCTTATGACCTACAGTGGAAAATAGGCTAATTTTTTTGGAAGAGTAACCACCTGTTAAAAAAGTTTTAATTAAATTAATACGCGGAAACGACTGAACAGATTTGCATGACATTTCGCACAGAGATAGCTTATGACCTATGTTGGAAAATAGGCTACTATTTTAAGAGTTATCACGTATTAGGAAAGTTTAATTAAATTAATACGCGTAAATGACTGAACTGATTTGCATGAAAGTTTGCACACAGATAGCTTATGACCTAGACTGGAAAATAGGCTACTTTTTTAAGAATTGCCACCTGTTTGAAAATGAAATTTTGCTCAAAGATGGTTTATGACCTGGATTGAAAAACAGGCTACTTCCTTAACCGGTTTTCCGATCAGAACGAAATTTAGTACACTTACTACGGATTTCGGAAGGATGGTCTTAGACTGAAAGTAAGTCCGATAACTCAAGGCCCCTCCCATACAAATTGGAATTTTCATATTACATACATATCTCTGGAAGTATTTGTGGGAGAGAACTGAAACTTGGTATAGTGATATGTATGTGAAATCAATGTTGGCATTAATCGATTGATGTTTTAATTAGTTAGTTAATTCGATTAAATTCAATCTGATTACAGTTAATCATGATTAATTTTAATCCGACTAAACAGTTAATCGTAACCGCGATTAAAAAATTAATTTTTAATCATTAACTCTTAATTTGATCAAGTAGGTTTGGTGATTAATTAAGTTATGCTGGAATTTCCCTGTGCACACAAAGCAAGTTAATCCGGTATGGCTAAGTCGGGTTTCCTCATCAATCTGAGCAATTTGGTGTGCATTTTCATTAAGATATATACCAACAAACGTTTTACAAACTAGGTTTGTAAAAGTTCCCAGTTTATGTATTACTAATAACAATAATTATAATTTTTTTATATTATGTGCTTTTTATAAGCGTAAAACACAAAATAATTACTATAACTGGTGTTTGGTTTCAAACTCGGACAAACTAGACAAATTAATCAGATTTTATTTTTAATTGGATTAACGATTAATGTTTTAAATTAATTAAACGTAATCGCAGCCAGCGATTAACGATTAAAAAATGTTATCATTAATCGTACAGTTGATTACGACTAATTAATTTTAATCGTCAAACGCGATTAACATTTTAATCGTTAATTTTTAATCGTTAATCAGATTAACAGTTTGCCAACACTGTGTGAAATCATGTTCATATTCACGGAGAAAAATGGACGTTTTTGGAAAAGAGGCGTAGCACCTCCCATACTGACTGAAAGTTTCATATTGCATATCTCTTCAAATGTTTGGGGTAAAGCACTCAAGCTTGGTATGGAAATACATATGTATGCATGTATGTATGTGAAACTAATACCATACTCATGGAGAAAAATGAGAGTTATTGGAAAAGGTGGTGTGGCAACTCCCATGCAAATTGATTTTTCTATGCTGCATATCTCTGGAGGTGTTTATTGCAGAGGACTGGAACTTGGCACCGAGATGTGTATACAAAATTAATTCCATACTCATAGAGAAAAATTTGCGTTATTCGAAAAGGGGACATGGTTCCTCCCGTACAAATTTACTGTTTTATACTGCTTATCTCTAGAGGTGTTCATGGTAGAGTACTGGGACTTGGTACTGGGGTATGTAAAATCAATTCTAAATTCATGGAAGAAGATTAGGGTTATAAGAAAAATGGGCGTGGCACTTCCTGTACAAATTGACTTTTTCTTGCCACATATCCCTGGAAGTGTTTGTGGAAGACAGAATAAATTTCATTAAATGGAAAAGGGAGAGCCGGGTTCGACCTTATAATCTAAAGCTCTCTTGAGGCATTTGCTACAGTAATGAGAAGTGGTATTTTATCAAGGCCAGGTTACTAAATTTGAGTTGGAAATATTAGAACCCGCCGTGGCACCTCCAAGAAGGTTACATGTTTACGCGTCGTATACCTGGAACCATTTTAAGGTAAACTTAGAGGGATTGATATCTTTCGTATGCCTAGCGCGCAGACGAGGTTTTATAATTTCATAGTTTTAAACGGCCTAAATACCTTATCTCGCTTAAAAAATAACGAGCTATAACGAAATGGGCACAGAAATAAAATCTAACATCATTAAATTATTTTTTATATTTGTATAAAAGCGCGGGGTGAAACCCGCGGGTATAAGCTAGTTTTACATAGTTCTTATACAGAAAAATGCTTTTGTTGGCATGAAGTCATGACCAAAAATTAAAGTAAAACTATTAACAGTAAAGATAGCTTTTATTTAGAAAAGAGTAGAACAAAATATGAAAGTTCAAAGCTTTGTTTTAGATCAAAGGTAAAACAAATAAAAATCAGTGAAAAATTCGCATTTGGTCTTATTTTTACTTTTTTATAATACTGTATTGCATTGTTTCTGCCTTTATTCTAATTCGAGTAGTGCTCTTGCTACCGTAGCCGAGCGCTTAGATGTGCCTACTGCCACTCGGGAGTCCCATGGTTCAATTTCTGGTCTCAGCAAAATCAAAAAAATAATATTTTTTTTCAAATAAGAGTCGCCCCTCGGCAGACTATGACAAACCTCCGAGTGTTCTTTTGCCATACAAAAGCTTCTTGGGTGGTGGAGTGTATATCCCTCCATTTGTGTCAAAACAATAAGAAGGAGAACACGAATTGGAGGAGAAAACTCTGCCAAACACGTGGAAAACATTTAAGCGCCAAACAGTTATTTATTGGAATCAAATATGATATACTGTTCATCCCAAATAATCTAATATATAATTTTAAAACTATTTAAGGGTTTCCCTTAAACGAGAAGAAGCTTGAAAACTTCGAAAAACTCAAAACTTTTATTGAGCGGTAAAGATTTTATGAAATGAAAAAAACTGGCTTGTTCGATAAAAAAAAATTATTCCTGTTTTCGGTTTTAATTAAATTTTTAAATGAAAAAATGCGCCCAACGCACATAGGGGTATTTGAACGATTTAGGCGGCCAAAAACCAATTTGATAAAATTTCAGAGAAAACTTAAAAAATTAGTCACATTCGATAGGGAACATTCCAAATAACATTTCCCAGCCCCCCTCACTTTTCTAACTTGCACAGCGAACGCTCCTCGTTGACCGGAAACAGAATATTCTAACGCTGCTTATAAATAAATTTTCGCTCTCTAGAAAGATCGTGACGGTTTTAAGTTAATATTTTGACTACTGCAGTATATTCTTAAAAAGTAGTGATGGCTCCGCATACAGACCGTAATAATGCATTTAAGCGTAAATATTTTTGAATAATTTTATTAAGCAAAAGTTCAATTTAAATGTAACGAAAATAGCGGTTTTCAACGAGTATTTTTTTGTTAATTTTTGTGAATATTAAGGAATTTGTTATATCCCCGGGAGAGATCGCGTTATTATTCTTTGTTCAATTGAAAGCTTAGAAATTTGGCTAATATAGTGTGAAAAGACTGCCCGCAGAAAATGGCAGATAAGTGGTATTTCTTAACTTAGAAAATGTATTAAGGAAAAATCTAAAAA
>NW_016157591.1:183653-192137 GCF_001687245.7 Rhagoletis zephyria | reverse complement strand
CTTCACTAATCCGTACCAAACTCGGTATGAGCCTTGCTTAGGCTATATCTAACATAACTGCTAAAAATTCTTGAAATCGGGCGATAACCACGCCCACTTCCCATATAACGGTGATTTACAGAAACGCGAAAACTGCGATAAATCAATAACTACTGAAGCTAATTCACTCTAAATCGATTCTTGGAATAACCTCTTAGCATTAATGAACATTATAAATTTTTGGATAATGGGCGTGGCGCCGCGCACTTTTGACCACAAATGTATATCTCGGTAACCGATTTATCAATTTGTACCAAACTCGGTGCACTTGGTATGGAAAAGCAATGCGTTGAAAATACGAAAACTCCGATATTTCAGTAATTTAGGACGCTAATTTACTCCAAGTTAATTCTCTTAACAATAAATAAGACTGTTATTATTACAAAAATGTAGTTTTATTACAATGGGTGCGTTCGAGTTACGTAATAATTACCGCAATATTGCAGACTTGTTGCTTTCCTGATGACATGTTGCTGAAGCTCAACTTCAACTTTTCTAAAATGTTGCAGAAATTGCGCAGTAAAAATGTTTATGTTGCTTTTGATTTGCCAATGATGAGTAACTGATTGTCAAAATTTTATTCGTCCAAATTTTCGCGTAGAACGTGATACTCTTTCATAAAAGAGTAACACTGCCGCATTAATTGCACCTCGAATACACCCATTTCTTACCTATCCTGTGATACATATTTGAATTATTTAATTCCTTCAATTAAAGTTGAATTTGATTTTTTAAACCCTGGAAGGTTCCTTAGAGATAAAGCCTTTTCAAACCCATTTTCATTGATACCCATATTGCAGCAATTCATATAACAAATTGAACAAAATTTTTTAACAGGTGGCAACTCTGTTAATGTTTTAACCTACTTGATTTTAAACATTTACAATTCTATATGTCATAACACGTCTTTTCTAAACATTTTGAGTTGATATATTCATAAAAATAATTTTGGCCGCATAAATCGGCTAAATACCCCTATGTGCAACACAAGCTGAAGAATGTTACATGCGCGATATGAAACACATTCGGAAACATCAACTCATTCTAATAAAGCTAATGCTATATATTCTCGATTAATGGCTTCTGCATTTATCATCTCGGCTTCAAAAAATAATTATATACGTATAGGTACAATCTTATTCGTATCGCCAGAGTTTACGGCCTTTGGCTCGAAATCCGAAACGGCTTTAAAAAAATTCATTATCAAGGTTCTCTTTCTTGGCAAAATTTTACATTAAATTGTAAAGCATTTAATTAAAAAAAAAAACTTAATTTCAGTTTCTGTAAAATTTTCTGTAGTAAGAAATATTTCGGCATCTGTTCCACAAAAAATATGTATCTAAAATGGGTATATGATTATTTAAATCTAAGGTATATATTAAATAAGACTCAATATTTGCTTTAGAGATAAAATCGCGACAAATTTGTTTAAACAAAAACTGTAAGCGTATATGTAGAATGTGAATGAGAGCTTCTTCCGCTTGCATTTCTATATTTATATCATTTATAAATTTAAGCATATACGATAAAAAAGTAAAAAAATATACATATATATTTTTATTTGTGGGTCCGAAAGAAATATTTATTAGCTGCATTGAGTTACGCCAAAATAGTGCCGAAAATCAATTGATTGTGCTTAAGGTGCCGGCTGCTTCCGAAAGGGCCGAAAATGGCACAATGCACACTCATTTTCCATCACTGGGCTAGACGTTCTTCCAACGGGGTGAACGCCAGTAAACGGCGGCGGAGTCTCTCTCCCACCACAAATCCAAAACGGAATTTGTGCTCCTTAACGTGGCAACTGTAGTAGACGTCGCAAGGTTCCCCGCTTACCATGCCTTGCTCCATCTATCGCGTTCCTTGAATGGCGGTGATGTCAACAAAGGTTGTGAGACAAAGGTCTTCCCGAGGACATCAACCAGCCGGGCATACGTGGATATAAATATCCGGTCTTTGTGAGCTGCGATTTGAACCGTACGCACAAGAATCACTTCTGGCCACCCCGATGTGAATGTCAATCAAAAGCTTTCCCCACTAACGTGGACGTCTTCACATGGAACCGCGATTTTCTAGCGTCTTGAAATTTGCACTTTAACCTACTAAGATTTTATGGGCTAAAAAGCTGCGTACCTAAATTTTTTCTAAAAATTCTTATAAAATGTCTTTAAAAGAAAATATAAAAAAATTATATACATTAAATAGACCAAAGAAAAATAGCCAAAATGTCACTTAACTTAATCAGCTGACCACAAGTGTATATACTAAGTCCAGAATTAACCGAATCGATTTGAAACTTGATATTGGGGGGTTTTTGTGATCGCAGATTTCGAATATGATGTCAGACTTTTTAAATTCAAAATGGCGGACCAAATAGCGCGACCAAATTTTATAATTTTTTCCTTTCCACCACAAACTTATCTATATAAATGGGGAGTTTTCGAGGTCGCTGATTTTGAATCTGATAGCAGATTTTTTAAATTCAAAATGGCGGATCTAATATGGCGATCAAATTTTATATTTTTTTCTTTTTCATCAATAACTTATATATAAGGGGGGTTTGCGAGTTCGATGATTTCAAATCTGGTGTCAGATTTTTGAAATTGAAAATGACGGATCCAATATGGCGTTATCGGAAAAAAATTTAGTTTAAATTTTTTTTTAGTTTTTGCTATATGTATATTTTTATTTAATCATAGCTGCTTCAAATAAAAACTGTTTCCCGTGGATATAATTACCACGAGAGTTTGTATTTGTATTTTATTTGAAAGGACACTAGCACAACGAGTATATTACTTATAATTAGGCTAGATATAAAGTAAAAAAAAATAACGTAACGTACAAGTTTAAACAAAAAAATGCAAGCAGGCATATTTCACCTATGTACTTGCATATCATTCTTCCTATTTCCTTTATATAGTTGTTGTATTCTTCGGATGGGCTCTCTTTAATAATATATCGCAGCAAAATGTTTAAAACAGCAGTTTTTTGCATCTTTGTTAACTGCTTCTTTTCAAACATCGAAAAGCATGGCAAAACACACGTGGAAGTTTTCTAAGAAAAAAGCCCATTATTCAAAAAGTGCAAGAAAGTGCAACATGATTCTTAGCCCACAAACTCTAAATTGAACATTTTTATTGCCCACAAAGCTGGAAGACCAAAAATTTTTTGTTTATCATATGTATGTATTTATTTATTGAATCTTTCTTTCGAAACTAACAATAAGTTTTCAAATCTTACAAACTACCATTAAATTTTAAATTTCTGCGGCAATGTTTAGAATTTGTTTTCACATATCGCCACTAGACACGAATAAAGGCGCGAGATCAAAAGTTTATCGCGAAAAAAGACGCATAAAAAAACTTCAGCGAAGAAAGACTCTTAACATAGTTGACGGCGAAGAAAGACGCGTTAAAATATTTGACGACGAAGAAGGACGCGTTAAAATATTTGACGTCCAAGAAGGACGCGTTAAAATATTTGACGGCGAAGAAGGACGCGTAAACTTATTTTCGCGGTCAACTATGTTTGCGAGTGTAACAGTACATAAATTCCCCAAAGATATTTGGGGAATGATGCTGAAGTGAGAGTCCTTGGCCAAGTATACATATATCTAATCATTACGCNTTCCCCAAAGATATTTGGGGAATGATGCTGAAGTGAGAGTCCTTGGCCAAGTATACATATATCTAATGATTACGCGTCTTTCTTCGCCGAAGTTTTTCTTAAGTGCCTTTTTTCGTAAAATTTTTCTTACGCGTCTTTTTTCCCGTCGAAACACTAGCGCGCCTTTAATCGCATCTAGTGACGATATATATTTATTGCAGTTGTTGCGGCTGTCGGAATCAGCGTTGCCAGGTTGGCGTCATTTGGACGTTTTTTGTATCCTGTTGACGTTTGGACGTTTTTTGTGTAAAAAATTACGTTTTTTAACCTCCCAGTAATTTTTCTCTGTTACTAAATCTTGTAAGTAGAACTGATTTTGAAATATGTTCTTAATAAATCTTTACAAGCTTTGTGTTTTGCAGCAGCTGCTTCAAAAGATATTTATACTTTGGACGCAAATGACTTAAATATGATGTATACCAAGCGTATGCGCATTTTTTTGGGTTCTTGGACTAAGGATCTCGTGTTCAAAGGCTGGTTGTGTAAACACTTGAGGTTACGAGGCTTATTGTAATGTTTGCAGTTGCACATTAAAAGTCAATTCAGGAAGAGCTGGGCATGAATCACGTAACTTTGAAACGATTGTCGTTCAAGCGACACTGACAAAACGATGTCGTCAAAACACTGATTCATGTATTTGTGTTGCTGTTATGTGTTACTGTTACTGTTACGTGAAGCAAAATTGGAAGTGAGTGGACGATATGTCGTCATACGTGATTCATGCCCTGATCTCTTACAACACGCACACTCGCAAAAGCATCAAAAAAGCTGTAGCAGCATAAGAAGTCAGAAAAAAGTAGGCGATTTTTTTAAGGCTTCATTGAAAATGTAATGAACACAAAAAAGGCCTTACCAAATGTCTACAAGAAAATTATTAAAAATCAACGCGATTATTTAGCCCCTTTAAACTTGCACATTATTGCCCTGAAATTTTATGGGCTTTGAAACTGCATACTCAAAAAAATTCTAGAAAATCGAAATAAAAAGTTAAAAATCTAGCTAAAGCTCTGCAGATTTTTTATAATTTTTGCACAAAAGTTTGAAATGTGGATTTATATTTTGTTTGTTATATAATGAGCTTGGCTTTTATGGAAAAATAATAAACATTAAATAAACAAAAGAGAAACAGACAAAATCGATTAAAATGGTGATGGCTTAATCAGCTGATGACAGTGTATGTATAAGATGATTTTTATATTAACGATCTCAAACCAGTTTACAATGAATTTTAAATATGCTCTGTCAAAATGACATTTTAATATACCTTACGTACATATGTACCTTTGTATACAATAAAAGCTTAATAAGACCAATTTTTTGTACATTCATTTGAATAAGACGTTTTTGGGTACGAAATGACGTTTTTTTAGACCAAGAGGGACGTTTTCTCATGCTGAAGACCTGTCAACACTGGTCGGAATGGACAAGAGAGCAGGCGGTCTGAAAGGACGAGTTCCAGGCCGCACCGCCTGGGCGGGTGGAAAGGACTAGTTCCCATGCCGCGTCTGCGCTTCTCTATATTATAGTATTTACAATCCAGTATGCTGTGTTCGGTCGGAAAGGACAAGTTTCCGAGCTGCACTGGCACTGGATTTCGTGTTGGGTAGTCGGTATGAAAGGACGAGTTCCATAGCCGAAATTGATATATTGCGGATATCCAAATTTATTATATTGCGCATCATTTGATAATATCGAAAAAATTCGAACTACAGGAATACTGACTACGAAAGAAAAAAATGTAAACTTTTAGTAGAAATGTCTGATATCTCAACGGGAAAACTCTTTCTTTTTTACTCTGGCAAATAGTAGCTGCCAGACCATAGAGTTAACTCCGATTTTTAACCATAAGTCAAGATTTTGTGCGTGTTTAGAAAATTTCATATTTCCATTCTTGTTTTATTGGACAAGACTTACAAGAAAATTAACATCACTTCCCAAGTAAGTTCTATTTCGTTCTCTTTTGTAGCACCGTGTAATTTGGGAAAACCGTTCAAACAAAGAAGCAACTCCTCATTGAGAAAATTACACGCTAAGCTATAATTATTTAAACAAAATAAATCAAAATTAAAGAATTCCCTTTCGTTATTTTTAATCAAGTCAATAGTTAGTTTTAAGTAAAGCTGCGCAAGTACTTACATAGTTGTATTTTATTTCTACACTTGGTTTTAATTAAACTTTGGTCAGGTCTATTCTGCAGCGGTAACATCAATTTTGTAGCCGATAGCTAAAGTTGTACTTTCAGTTGTTGTTAATAAAAGGTTCGTTCCCCAACTGAAAAAATGTTAATTGAAAAAACTGTTTAAAGCAAAATTGCTCTCAGAGAATGGCAGATAAGCCAAAAAGTACAGGAACGCTTTTCAGATAAAAAACTTCTAATTCTATCAAATACATCGTAGTCACCGTTTTTTTCATAGCTGTTTTTTAACTCTTTGTATAGTGATATAAACCCAATTTTTTACTTGGAGTTATGCCACTTTATAAGGAGCAGTGTTGCCACTTTGTGAGTAATTCCTCAAAACGTGAGGAATTTCGGGTGCGCTTGAGTATTTTTTGAGTATTTTTGTTTTGAGGAATTTTCTCTCGATATATTTGCAGATAACAAATGCGGCCATATTTTGCACAAGAGAGTTGTTAAATCGCTCTGCAAATTTTTTAACAAAAAGCTACCCAAAGTTTTATAAAGAGCGAAATACACCACACAAGTAGCTTTTTATTTCATAAAAAGGGAAATAAAGCCCGTGAGTAGTATTTTCTCTGGCTTTATTTTACTGAAACATTCCAATTATGTATGCAGGCATACATTAACATAAAATGGAATGTATTTTAAACGAATTAGTCTATTTTTACATACAGTGTAATTCAGCGTTGAATTCCTTTCTACGCAGTGATGAAAAATGGAAATTTCAGATTATACCTAATATCATAAAATAAATGCACCTAAATGAGATAGATTGTACCTAAAACAAGTTACATCATTCGTTTGTGGTTTTTTTTAACAGAATTCACAAAAAGGAAAGGTGTTACCATTCTAATTTGGTTTAAATCCGGTTATTGGATCATCAAGAGATTAACGAGAATCTTAAATTTTTATATGAGAATTGAAGTCGGTTTTGATTTTGCTTAAAAATTACTTGCTATTAATTTTATTTAAGATATGAAAACAAATATGGATGTACTTTAAACTTGATTAGATTTTTTTTTTTTAAACTGAGCTTATATATATAGACTATAGTCTAATGGGAATCGGAGAAGCTTTGTTTTTGTCTAATTTTGACTACTGAAAAATATTGGGGAAAAAGACAAAAAACACACTTTGCGAAGTTTTCATTTTTTATCCAGCCTTTCAAAGAACAACAGGAAAAGTCGGCTAATTTATCCGATTCCCTAATAATCGGAATTGCCATAAGTAACTTCGAAAGTATTTTAAATATATTTCCAGAAATCAAAAAGCGAATATGGCTATTGTCTCAACTACAGAAAGTATGAAATTTGAAGAAATCACAGACACAGTACTGTATGGGCGAATAAAATTAGTAGAAAAGTTAAAAATGTTATCATATGCGGAGAACTTTGGCTTTTATGGTTTCAATAGATTAAAAACTGCATTCCACCAATTGCAAAGGTAGAGCGTTTGTAGATTTCACACCATCATTCGAGATGACAGTACGTCGGTCTAGGGCGCAACGACGTTTAAAAAAATATAAGAAAAATTACAATTTGAGGATAGCTAACTAAAGTGTTAGTTTTTCGTACTGGCCATTCTAAATGCAATGTAAAATGTTTAAGAGAATACATAATAATACATAACTAGTAAACCCGTATGGCGTTTAAACGCCAAAATCATTGGTGAAGAGATTTCTCACAACGGCAGAAATTTAGAAAAATTTGCGAAAATTGTTTTTGCATTAAACGAACTCAAATTGCATCGTATAAAATAATAATAAACATTACGTTATTTACCATCAGCACAGATTATGAATTACATATGTATTTATGTATCTACATGGTTAAAAATTGTTTGTTTATTTGAAATACATATTTACATAATTAGAAAATACAATACACTAATATATTTCTGAAAAAACTATATTTGTAGTAGTAAAACCTTCATTATTTGGTAAAATTTTCTGAAAATCAGTTTCTTCTATAAAGATTTTGACGTCTTCGAAAGATCTAGCACGACTTAGAGCAACATATAACTGGCCGTGCGTGAAAACGGGGATGGGCAGATATACTGATACTTTATTCAATGATTGCCCTTGACTTTTGTTTATTGTCATAGCGAATTCAAGGGAAATTGGAAACTGATAGCGTTGCATTTTAAAAGGAAGAAATGTTTCTGAAGGGCTGAGCTTAATTTTCGGAATGATAATTCTTTTACCGGTGCTTGTACCGGTAAGAATTATGCAATCGATTGAATTATTATGAAGATTAATAATTTTTTATCGAGTGCCATTAATCAAACCTTTCGCTGTATTCAGATTTCTCATTAGCATTACGATGGCGTCGTTTTTATACCCGAGCGCACTTGTGCACAAGGTTATATTAATTTTGTTCACATAACGGTTGTTTGTAACAGCCAAAACGAAGCGAGATAGATATAGACAAATGTATACATAAATGCTCAGAATGAATAGAGAAATCGATTAAGCCATGTCTGTCTGTCCGTCCGTCCGTGTACACGATAACTCGAGCAAAAATTGAGATATCTCAACGAAATTTGGTATGTAGGTTTCCATTAATCCAAGGTAGGTTGGTATTGAAAATGGGCGAAATCGGACT
>NW_016157591.1:182883-183110 GCF_001687245.7 Rhagoletis zephyria | reverse complement strand
TGAAGATAATTCACTCAAAATTGATATTTACAATAATTTTCAGACGGAAAATAAGAATATTATAAATTTTTGTAAAATGGGCGTAGCCACGCCCACTTATGGTTACATGTGTATATCTTGGTAACCGCTGTACCAATTTCTTCCAAACTTGGTACAGTTGTTGGCCTTGGTACTGCATACCAAATGACCGAAACTTTTTAAAATCGGACAATAACCACGCCCACATC
>NW_016157591.1:162754-182858 GCF_001687245.7 Rhagoletis zephyria | reverse complement strand
CTTATGATCACACATATGTATCTCGGTAACCGTTCTACCAATTTGTACCAAACTCGGTATGGTTATTGTGCTTGCCACATAAAAGCAAAACGTTGAAAATTATTGAAATCGGACTAAAATTACGGCCGCTTTTCATATAACGGTAAATTTCAGAAATGCTTGAAACTGCAATATTTCGAAATTTAAGGACGCTAATTTACTCAAAACTGATAAAACATATACTTAATACTTGCGCCGGGTATTTAATGTTCGGCTCCGCCCGAACTTAGACTTTCTTACTTGTTCAGCTTAATGCTTGAAATACAATACCGGCGAACGGCAAACTTCGCCGAATTGGGCGATGCTGTCGTTCACCGTTCGCCCAGCTATTTCCCCTACTTAAACAGAATTAGAGCGGTAGCGAAAACAGCTGATCCCATTTGGTCGCCTTTATGATTTGGGTGACCATATTTAGAAAAAACTAAACCATATTTAGAAATGAGGAAATGATAACAAATATAAATGTAAAACAAAGAAAGATTTTTATAAATAATTTGTTTCAAGCCAGATTTAACAAATCTGCACCTATATTTTTCAAACAACAAAAAAAATCGTCTTTAGGTTGTTTTCTTTTAAAACTTTGAAAGCAAAAAAACAAATACGGCCACCTTTGGCAAGTACAGCTGTCATCGCCCAGCAGGGCGATAGAAATAAATCTATCGCCATGAAACGCCGCCAAGCGAACTTCGCATTTCGCTTTGGCTGTGTTCAATTTCATATGCTTGCGGGTGTTCTAATTTTGACAGCGCGAATTTCGCTGTGGTGAGTTCGCCGTTCGCCGGCATTGTATTACAACTATAAGGTTGTGTCTCGGAAGACCACTCACCTCAAGACTATTGAGATACTCTGTAGGAAAATTTATTTGCTCATCCACTTCATCTGAAATAATTGTATCAATGCTTTTATATGTATGTTCTAAATTTGGTAATCGCTCAAGTACCGACAAATTGATTTTTGCACATATTTCATTTGTTGGAGCAAGAAGTGCTTTTCCTTGTATGGCACCACTGCTTATGTCACTTAGTAAATTTTCGTAAATAAAATCAACTGGTGAGCCGTGACCTAAAAGACGCGGATCAAGAATTGATTGTCCGGTTGCATCCTTAGGTAACTGATCATTACCAACTTGGAGCAAGTAACTTGCAAACTCGTGTTCGCCTTCATTAACTCGCATATTTTTTTAGTTACCTGAGAACACAAAGCATGGCTTTTAATGTTCTATTGTCACAGCGCGGCCTGAATGTGGGACAACTGGGAGGGTTTGCCTAAAATCTCCAGACAATACAACCACTTTTCCCGCAAAAAAAAATTTCGATTTTCTTCTCTCCTAGCAATATCTCGAAACATACGATCTATGACAGTTAGAGCTATAGCAGGTATCATACTCGCTTCATCAATGATTATAAGTTTCGCGCCATCGAGGTATCTGCCGTGCGAATTAGGCTTCACACCTGATACAGACGTCTCCAGTAGAGGTAGAGGAAGTTTGAATTGATTGTGCAAGGTACGTCCTCCTTCAGCTAAGCTTGCCGCAATACCAGTAAACGCTACAGGGATAGCTGTTTGACCTTCGCTCGCTACCTTTGCAAGTAAGGCTTTTTGGATGAATGTTTTTCCGCAGCCTGCCGGTGCATCAAGGTAAAATACGTTGCTACGATTTTCGCTTTTATGAAGCGCACTCAAAACTCTATCAATTACGAATTTCTGCTCATTTGTGGCTTTGTTGTACATTTTATCAAAGTCAGTAGTATATATAGAGCGCTGCTGCTCCGGTTCCAGAATCGGCATAAGGTTTGCTGTGGCAAGCTATCGGTGACCGCCAAAAGATGACGCGGATCGAAATCCAAGTTCAGAGCCCAGATAAGGACCGCAAGACGTCGCTGATGACAAATCTGAGTCCGGAACCGATCACAGGGTGTACCGCTGATGGAAATTTGAGATATCCGATACAAGGTGGTTTATATTTCGGAATTTTGTAAAGTATATTGGTATACATATATACATACGTATTCACATACATACATTCATATACAAACGCACATACCCAGTAGAAATCGGTTGTATGCATTCACGAAGAATGCTTGCTATATGAGTGAATTAGTGTGAACAATTCATGCGTAGTCATGAATTTCCACGAATAAATTCAAATTCTAGCGAATTGCAAGTGAATGTACGTTGTCGTCGTTTTAAGTACATTTCTTGATAAATTTGAAGTGGAATTTTTTTAATATTTTCAGTCTTGTACAAAAATTTTAGTGAACGGACGTGTTGTGCGATACTATTTTCAGCACAAACGGGCTTTTACAATATATACATTTGCATATGTAAGTGCTACTTTTTTGTATGTGCCCGTATATTAAAATGTCAGAGAAGTAGCATTTACATATAGGGATACATATCTTGTAAGAATGCTTTAATACTGTTCCATTAATGCATTTTTGTATGTTTGAAAGATTAATACAGCCATATGCATACAGCAGTAGTACAAGTGTATGGTTAGAGTACGCATACGCTCTGAGAAACCACGCGTGTTAAATGGAAATGAAGGTTCATTTATACTGGCATGCATACACAGCAGTAAGCGCATGCCACCAAAAGCAATGTCGTACGCATACAATTTGTACTGGGTACGTACATATGTATATACATATATAGATGTTCCACCCCTAGAAAAGTGTGTTAATAATGTTCACACAGTTAATTATCAAGTATTTAATATATATGTATATATATATATGAATGGAAAGGTCTGATGTGTTGATGATAACAAATAAAATTTAATTTGAAATGAAATTAATTTTAATTACTTATTTATTTTGATGATAAGAATTTGAAACATTAATGTCCGCAATTATATGAATTATAGCCTTGCTGTTGATTATAGTTATAGCTAATGTTTTTTTCCTAAATCCATATATGCTCCAACGTTTTTTTAAATTGCAGATATTGATCTACTGAATCGATCTAGTGAACTAAACATAAGTAATTGTTTATGAATAATTAATTATTGTTTATAAACAAAAAAATTTTCTTTTTTTTTTCAAATTGATTTTTTCAAATTGCCACATCTTTTTTTTGAGGTTGCCCGATCAGAGCCAAAAGTTTTTCCCAATTAGGCTCTAATTTTGGCCCAATTGGGGCCCAATTAGCAATTTGCCCAATCTACCGAAGATTTCCCCAACCAGTGCTCACAATTTGCTCAAAGTGACCATGCATACGCAATTAAAACATTTTTATCGATAAAATCACACATACACTCATCAAAATTCCCTACGAAAAAAAATATTTTTTAATTTTTTTTCTTGAAAAATTTTCCATACAAATTTTTTGATTAAAAAAAAATAGTTTTTGAAAATATGCCATCTCAAAAAAAATTGGAAAAAATCACAATGGTAGCTCTGAGTATTGCGCAATATATAAGTATAATGTTATGGGGTGCACTCTACAATAATTTGAGTTATGAATTTTTTTTACACCGAAGTTGAGTAAAATGAGTATCTACATTACAATTAAAAAAAAATAAAATTTTGTTTAGAATTTTTTTGAGTATGCAATTTTGTAGCCCATTAAATTTGAGTATAATAAAGTGCAAGTGTTAAGCTACTGCAAAATTGCGTTGATTTTTAATATTGTTTATGTTCACGGCTTCTTGCACTTTTTCCCTATCGATGAAAATGCCTAAAACCGTTTTCAAAGAAAATTTAAAAAAAATTAACGGCTGTTTTGCAATCTCTTAAAACTTCCACTTTATTATACTAAAATTTAATGGGCTATAAAACTGCATATTCAAAAAAATTCCAAAAAAGTTTAAAAAATTTGTAATGTACTCATTTTACTCAACTTCGGTGTAAAAAAAAATTCTTAACTCAAATTATTGTAGAGTGCACACCATAACATTATACTTAAATATTGCGCAATACTCAGAGCTACCATTGTGATTTTTTCCAATTTTTTTTTTTGAAATGGCATATTTTCAAAAACTAATTTTTTTTATCAAAAAATTTGTATGTGGAAAATTTTTCAAGAGAAAAATTAAAAACGGTTTTTTTTTTCGTAGGGCATTTTGATGTGTGTATGTGTGATTTTATCGATAAAAACGTTTTAATTGCGTATGCATGTTCACTTTGAGCAAATTGTGAGCACTGGTTGGGGAAATCTTCGGTAGATTGGGCAAATCGCTAATTGGGCCCCAATTGGGCCAAAATTAGAGCCGAATTGGAAAAAACTGTTGGCTCTGATCGGGCAACCTCAAAAAATTTCCAGCAAGGAAACTTTAAAATAACGGGCAACAATTTTTGCGTCCTCAACTGGCACGAAAATCTGCTAGCATCATATAAGTGCATTTTCAGAAAAAAAAATCATAACTCTAAAACGACGAATTTTAGCATATTGCTACTTTACTGAAAATAGTTTATACTATTCTCTAATAGACAAAAAAGTTTGAGAGAAAAAAAGATGTGGCAATTTGAAAAAAAATCAATTTGAAACTAAAAAAAAAATTTTTTGTTTAAAACAATAATTAATTATTAATAAACAATTACTGATGTTTAGTTCACTAGATCGATTCAGTAGATCAATATCTGCAATTAAAAAAAAATCGTTAAAATCCTTGCTTTTTTGCGGCAGTTATAAGCGATTTCATCAAAAGTTGCTATTAAGAGAGGAAAAAAGAAGCGTTCGTACTCAAAAAAAAAAAATTCATTATTCGAAAAATTCGCATTTCTGAGCAAAAAGAAAAAATGCGTGTCTCCTTAAATTGTTCAAGGAACAATCCCTGTGAGTTTTATCGCAAACTTAAACTCACTTTCCCCCGGCCTGGGTGATTTGAGATGGAATGAGCCATATATATTAGGGCTGATGATTTCACCCGGGTAATGAGCTACCCGGGTACCCGGGTAGCGGGTGAAGCCCTACCCGGGTATTGAATTACCCGGGTAGCCCGGGTACCCGGGTATTTTATTACCCGGGTAGACCGGGTACCCGGGCAGTATGGTAATTACCCGGGTACCCGGGCACCCGAAAAAATCTGGAGAGGTGAAAATTAAACGCATTTACGATTATATAACGCAAACGAACGTACATAGGGAAAATCTATAAGAATCTTCCATACCATATGGGGAAATATTATAATATACAACACATAAATTGCACTTGACAAATCCGTCATTCATCACACAAGCGTACTTCCAAACCCAGCTTGTTTTAGGCATGTCTAAAATATTAATATTTCCGAAGTTGGTAATGCACGTACAGATATCGGATCGGGAACAAATAAAATTATTGAGACACACCCACCTGCGAATCTAAACGATGACCGACAGTTGAGGTAATTTTTGTGTTGGAATGAAAAAAATTTTAAAATTTCTTCCACAATTATTTCACAACAATACGTTCATCAACCTACTTCTCGTATTAAGGAAACTTCATTAAATAATTGCGATTTTAAAAGCTTTAAATATTATGTGAAAAGAAACTATAATTTGAACAAGCTGATACAATAAAAGTACAAAATCTTTAGGTGAATGAATAGCATAAGGCTTTGTCACCTTACTTTTTGTACCAGTGGCCTACCACAGGGTTTAGTTCTTATATAATTCCCAATGAGAACGTTCTCGTCAGTTTTGTTCTCATTTTGGTTTTGGTTTTGACGCGTTCTTGGGAACAAAACTACGACAATGGCATTTAGTTTCGATCATACATTTCGTTCTCAGTCCCTGTTTTAAAATATTAATATTTAATATTCTTTAAAATATACATACATACATACATATGTACACATGCATGTATGTATATGCATTTACAAAAATTAGAAGTTTGAATTTAAGTACAGAAACTAATGTTTTAATTTACTTTTCTTGTCTCCGTCTACTCAGGCAAGCGGTTAGGTGTACATAGTCGCGTACACTCTAGACATAAAAAAATAATTATAAAAAAAAATTTTCTCACTGAAAAAATATTTATCCCGGGTACCCGGGTATCATCAGCCCTAATATATATATTGTTGACTTACTGAAAAAAGTTGTTAAGTCCACTTTTTATGAAAACTCATATTTTGATGTAAGTGAAAATCTATAATTTCTATGAGTTAATAAAGTTATTACTTATATGAAAACTGATGAACTTATATGAAAATTAATGAAATTATATGAGTTCATCAATTTAAATCTTGTATGACAATCTATAATTTCTATGAGTTAATAAAGTTATTACTTGTATGAAAAATTATAACTTGTATTAGTTAATAAGGCAATTACTTGTATGAAAACTGATGAACTTATATGAAAATTAATGAAATTATATGAGTTCATCAATTTAAATCTTGTATGACAATCTATAATTTCTATGAGTTAATAAAGTTATTACTTGTATGAAAAATTATAACTTGTATTAGTTAATAAGGCAATTACTTGTATGAAAACTGATGAACATATATGAAAATTAATGAAAGTATATGAGTTCATCAATTTAATACTTATGTATATGAAAATCTATAATTTCTATGACCTAATGAAGTTATTACTTATATGAAAAATTATTGAAAACTCATAACTTCTATGAGTTAAAAAGGTTATTACTTATATGAAAAAATTGTAAGAGTCGAAAATGTATGGGAAAAATATGAAATTTCATCAAAATAATACATGCAAGAAACATTACATATTTACTCGACTTTTTTTGTACATTGACAAAATCTATGAAAATTTGAAACTTATGTTAATTAAGAAACAACTATTTATTTAATACTTGTATGAAAAACTGTAAATTATTTTGGAAATATTTTTAACGTGTTTTTTAATATCAGGAATTAATAAACTTTGAACAGCAAAAACAGCTGCAGTGTCGTGTTTTAAACTATCTGTTAAAAAAACGTTTGTTTTATGTTTTAACTCGTTATTTTCTTTATAATAGTAAATTACAGGAATAACAGTACATTGATCATTGTTGAAATGAAACGCTTGCGAGGCATCTTGGCAAACATAAGAATAGTTTTCCGAAAAATCTAACATCACAACTTCTCCTTTTTTTAAATTCTTTTTTTTCATTAATAAAATCTGTCTGATGCTTCGCGATGAATGAGTGAGGTTTTAAAATTACTAATTTTTGACACAACTCATTAACAAAATCTTCAATATTCATTCTTTGATTTACCAAAGTCGATCTATCAGAAGCAGACCAGATACAAAATTGATCGTGAAAAATAGATGAATCTTCTAAAAGTTTAAACAAATGTTCAGTAAATTTTTCTATACCAGGACATTTTCCACATTTATCTAGATAACAATCAGCAGTAGGATTTTTACATATGATATGAGTTACGCAATCTTTATAATTGGTAATATGCATGTCAGTATTTTGAGTAAGTCCATTAATATTAATTGCATCCAGCATAAGCTTCACATTTTGATGGATTGTACACACACAAACTGAGTGAGTACCAGAAGCCCCGGGTAGTATGCAATATTTTGGTCTAAGCTGAGCAAATTTGCTATAGANCATTACATATTTACTCGACTTTTTTTGTACATTGACAAAATCTATGAAAATTTGAAACTTATGTTAATTAAGAAACAACTATTTATTTAATACTTGTATGAAAAACTGTAAATTATTTTGGAAATATTTTTAACGTGTTTTTTAATATCAGGAATTAATAAACTTTGAACAGCAAAAACAGCTGCAGTGTCGTGTTTTAAACTATCTGTTAAAAAAACGTTTGTTTTATGTTTTAACTCGTTATTTTCTTTATAATAGTAAATTACAGGAATAACAGTACATTGATCATTGTTGAAATGAAACGCTTGCGAGGCATCTTGGCAAACATAAGAATAGTTTTCCGAAAAATCTAACATCACAACTTCTCCTTTTTTTAAATTCTTTTTTTTCATTAATAAAATCTGTCTGATGCTTCGCGATGAATGAGTGAGGTTTTAAAATTACTAATTTTTGACACAACTCATTAACAAAATCTTCAATATTCATTCTTTGATTTACCAAAGTCGATCTATCAGAAGCAGACCAGATACAAAATTGATCGTGAAAAATAGATGAATCTTCTAAAAGTTTAAACAAATGTTCAGTAAATTTTTCTATACCAGGACATTTTCCACATTTATCTAGATAACAATCAGCAGTAGGATTTTTACATATGATATGAGTTACGCAATCTTTATAATTGGTAATATGCATGTCAGTATTTTGAGTAAGTCCATTAATATTAATTGCATCCAGCATAAGCTTCACATTTTGATGGATTGTACACACACAAACTGAGTGAGTACCAGAAGCCCCGGGTAGTATGCAATATTTTGGTCTAAGCTGAGCAAATTTGCTATAGATAATCTCACAATCTGGCTCAGATTCTTTAAATGACACGTATAGCTCTCTAAGGCTTAATAATATCATTCGCTTTTGCATTAAAGTTCGCTTGCCATTTAATTTCATTGAAATAGTGTCTTTTCNAACAGCAAAAACAGCTGCAGTGTCGTGTTTTAAACTATCTGTTAAAAAAACGTTTGTTTTATGTTTTAACTCGTTATTTTCTTTATAATAGTAAATTACAGGAATAACAGTACATTGATCATTGTTGAAATGAAACGCTTGCGAGGCATCTTGGCAAACATAAGAATAGTTTTCCGAAAAATCTAACATCACAACTTCTCCTTTTTTTAAATTCTTTTTTTTCATTAATAAAATCTGTCTGATGCTTCGCGATGAATGAGTGAGGTTTTAAAATTACTAATTTTTGACACAACTCATTAACAAAATCTTCAATATTCATTCTTTGATTTACCAAAGTCGATCTATCAGAAGCAGACCAGATACAAAATTGATCGTGAAAAATAGATGAATCTTCTAAAAGTTTAAACAAATGTTCAGTAAATTTTTCTATACCAGGACATTTTCCACATTTATCTAGATAACAATCAGCAGTAGGATTTTTACATATGATATGAGTTACGCAATCTTTATAATTGGTAATATGCATGTCAGTATTTTGAGTAAGTCCATTAATATTAATTGCATCCAGCATAAGCTTCACATTTTGATGGATTGTACACACACAAACTGAGTGAGTACCAGAAGCCCCGGGTAGTATGCAATATTTTGGTCTAAGCTGAGCAAATTTGCTATAGATAATCTCACAATCTGGCTCAGATTCTTTAAATGACACGTATAGCTCTCTAAGGCTTAATAATATCATTCGCTTTTGCATTAAAGTTCGCTTGCCATTTAATTTCATTGAAATAGTGTCTTTTCTGCCTGGCATTATTCTACTGTTTATGTCACTATTATAAAAGGCTGTGACTTTATCAACAGTAGTTTGAGGCAAATTTTTTCCGCGTATTGCAGTTGTCTCCCCTAATAATCCAGAATTAGCTTTCAGTTTCTTGGATTTTTGTGCCAAAAACCGGCTAGCACCAAACTCTTTAGATATTTTTCTGGTGCTATTGTTAGGATTCTAACTCTCAGTGGGTCCGCTTTATCAAGGCTAGAAAACTTTAATTTCAGTCCATCTAGCAATTCTTCAAGTTCAATTTCTCTTGCAGATTTAAGTTTATTAAACGTATCTGGTAACTTCTCTAGATTATCAAGATCAATTTCCGATGAAAGTCCATTATATTATATATTATCATTTCTTATAGAATCGTTATTTGTATTATTTACTGTACTATCTTCGTTTAGCAATTCAACATCCATTTCTGATAATACATCGTGATATTCGTTAGTATTATTGGCAATATTATTATTATTTGTATTATCTATAGCGTTGGTTTCATCCATCGCTTCAACGGTATCCCCAAATTCAAAATTAAATTGTTTTAAACAGGTAGCACAAATTTTAGAGTTTTTTGGAACATTCCGAAATTCGACTTGAAATTTTTCGAAGAACTTTTCCAACATGACCTTGTCACCTGCTTTCCTAAGTGGATTAAAGCATCTGTCTGAATGATACGTGTATACCATCTTATTCAAATCCAGTCCAAAGAAAAATAAAGAAAACTATCCAAAAAATATTCTTATTACTTGATATCGTATCTAATATAACTTACAGTTGGGTTGTAAATCATCAAATAATTAAATATAAGAAAATCTATTTAATGATAGTCTAAAAACAAGATTTCTGGAAGTAATATTTATTTTAAGAGGATTAGTGGAAGTGGATCTAATTTAATTTTAAGTCCTTATGGGATACCATACCTCAAAGAGTAAAATGTGCCGAGGGGGAAGATTTTTTTGACCAATTATTTCGGATGATTAGGTTTTGGCCCATTTTTGCATTAAAGGGTTAATTTTAGAAAAAAATATCGTTTAACAAAGAAATGCTTAAATTATGCTATAAAACATGGATGCGAATTTTCAGATTTTTTTGAACACTTGAATTTTGCAAAAAAAAATTGCCAAATGCAAAACCAAAAATTGACATTTTTTTAAGTTATTCGTATTCTCTGGCAAATTCTAAGTAAGTTTAGTTCTACGAAATTTTTTCCTAGGGTGCCTTATTAAAGTATAAAGTATTAAATTTAATATTTTTTTTACCCACTTTTGCCGAAAACGGTTAACTTTTTAAAATTTCTAAAAGTTTAAAATATTTTTATTTTTTGACAAGGAATAAGATGCCCTTGTAAAAAAAAGAAAAAAAAACACCCAAATAGTTTTCTTCGCGTTTTTAGTTTTTTCGTACTCATCTTGGGCCAAAAAAGTGACCAAAACGCTTATAAATCACAAAAGTATAAAAATTCGCCATACAGCATAAAAAACTAGATTAGTTAAGAAAAAATTTAAGCCCAAAATCATTAATTTATCTCAAAAATTAAAGTGTGCAGGGGGTGGCTTTTCTGACAAAGAACGCCTCATATATGTACATATAAATATGTTTACGAATTTCTATCGTATATAAACATACTTAGTATGAATTTCTGACGTTGGAGCATATATGGATTTAGGAAAAAAACATTAGCTATAACTATAATCAACAGCAAAACTATAATTCATACAATTGCGGAGATTAATGTTTAAAATTCTTATTATCAAAAGAAATAAGTAATTAAAATTTATTTCATTTCAAATTAAATTTTATTTGTTATCATCAACACATCAGACCTTTCCATTCATATATATATACATATATATTAAATACTTGATAATTAACTATGTGAACATTATTAACACACTTTTCTAGGGGTGGAGCATCTATATATGTATATACATATGTACGTATGTACGTTTGTATATGAATGTGTGTATGTGAATACGTATGTATATAAGTATACCAATACATTTTACGAAATTCCGCTATATAAACCACCTTGTATCGGATATCTCGGATTTCCATCAGCGGTACACCCTGTGATCGGTTCCGGTTCTGGACTCAGATTTGTCATCAGCGACATCTTGCGGTCTTTATCTGGGTTCTGAACTTGGATTTCGATCCGCGACATCTTTTGGCGGTCACCGATAGCTTGTGGCGGAGCAACCGGAGCAGCAGCGCTGCTAGCAGAGGGCCGCTTCTTCTAAAGTATCAAAATAATAGGGGTATTCTCGAAGTCTTGCACGATGCACGGATTGCACGAAATGCAAAAATACTATTCCAAATTTCGAAGAGTACGAGAACACCCCATTGCAAAGAGGTAGCATGCATGGGGAGCAAGCAGCGAAATTATGTATCAAATACAATAACAAGAGACAGCAAAAAAAAATTAAGTGAGCGAGATGAGAGGAATGAGAGAAATATGTAGCAATTCCAACAACAAAACAACTAGCACAGGGTCGCTATTATCTTGCTATGCTATTTTGCAAAATATATACATGGGTTTCGACGTTGCATATTTTGCAGCGATAGGAAATGTTGTTTCCCATGAATTTTCTTGTTGTGTGTTTGCAATTTATGCAATCCGTGCAATCCGTGCTACGTGCAATGGCTTTGCAAGATTTGGAGAATACCCCTAATGAGTTGAACTTGATGCAATGCCAAGAGCAATAGCGGCTTCTCTAAATGTTGCATATACATGGCCATCCACAGTTCGCAATTCTCTGAAGTCTTTCGCTCCATTTACATGAAGAAGTAAAAGACGAAGCCCAATAAACATTTAGGTTTGAGCTCAACTTGAGATTAAGTTGAGAACTAAGGTAATTCTCAAATCTCCAACGTTGTTTCTCAACAGTACCTCAAGTGGAGGATCATAGCGTTCTCAACAAAAAGGGCATTTTTCTTTGTATGAAAAAAGGACTGTTTCTCAAGTTGAGAAAATGCTAGTTCTCAACTTGAACTCCAATGTAATTCTTTATATACTTATTTATTTAANCGAAGCCCAATAAACATTTAGGTTTGAGCTCAACTTGAGATTAAGTTGAGAACTAAGGTAATTCTCAAATCTCCAACGTTGTTTCTCAACAGTACCTCAAGTGGAGGATCATAGCGTTCTCAACAAAAAGGGCATTTTTCTTTGTATGAAAAAAGGACTGTTTCTCAAGTTGAGAAAATGCTAGTTCTCAACTTGAACTCCAATGTAATTCTTTATTTACTTATTTATTTAAATTTACTTTTTGTTGGTAATTTTCCTTTTTATATAGCTTTCGTTTTTCACTTATAATATAATTAAAAATTCGTTTCTCTATCACTTTTTACGTACCTGCGCGTCGGTTAGAGATGAATTGGAGAATGATGTTGGATATCAACTTGAGAACTATAAATTTCTCCAAGGTTGGAGAAATATTTTTTTGGTGTTTATTGGGAGGTGGTAGAGCTCTGGATCTTTAGCAGAAACAGCATTTAATCGTTTGGGGATGTCATATGTAGTGGTAAGGTATATCGATATAACGATATTCCCTAGCCTCAACCTTTTCTCTATTTAGTTTAAACCAAGCCATAAGTTTAGAATCGCTTTGATTCAAAGCGCGCTCTTCTTCACCGACCCTAAATGTTATACGTTGTAAATTTTCAAGATGGCATTCAAGAGGAATAACTGTGTGTGATTGAAAATGCATTTCGTACTCAAAAATACGCCATACTGCCTCAGCAGAGCCAACCCATCTAGCAGTAAGATATCCCACAATTTTATCGTAATTAAGAGCACCTTCATTTTGAAACATGATTGAAGCGGAATCGAAACCTTTGTAAATGTACTTGTAAATATATTTAATGCTTTTCACTGTCGTGCAAACTTCAACTTTAATATGTGCTTGGTACTTTCGAAGCAAATATTTGTTGTATGGGACTACAAATCTGTTGTCAACGTATACGCCATTTTTTTCTACACAGATTTTAGTATCTCTTCTCCTATATACTGGATATCCATTGACATTATCACGTGTATGAGGGGCAAACTCTATAGGATAATTTTTTGTGCAGGAACCATCACGCATACAAACAGAATTAGCATTGAAGCAACCACATGGGCCATGGATCATGTGTCGGACCACTAAATAATTAAGCTGGGGATCCTCTCCTGCGAACGGTATTTCAGCGCATACAATGTTATCAATAGCGCACGTGTCGTGCAATTTATCATCATTGTCTAAAGATATAAGTATGTACATATATGAGCATGGGGAAGGCCCCTTTTCTGAAACTCTATTGTATATATTACAGCTGCAACTTTTCCAAAAATATGATTTTTATTTATGTCATCGAGAAGACAGTGTAGATTTAAATGAAAAACCCTCGCAATTAGATCAGGCCTGTAACACGGTTCTTCACCTACATATATGTAGTCGCCATGTTATTCATAGTGGACGTGATGTTAACTCCTCTGCTCTGTTCCGGGTCGCCATGTTATTCATAGTGGTCGTGATGTTAACTTCTCTGCTCTGGTCCGGGTTGTAATATTACGTCCGCCGAAGAAAAATAAATTTGTATGTGGTGCATCTTCTGTATACTGTTTATTCTGTGGTCTTATAGGGCTTTTGCACCAGGCGATTTTTCAGGCAACTTTTGCGTTCAACTCACGCAGGGATGCACGGAAAAAAATTGAATGGCTAAAAATATCAAAATATAAAAAAATATTAAAATATTCGCCATAAAAAGGCGGTTGCATTGTTCGACTTTGCATTCTACTTTTGGTTGGACGGCCTTTCAACTAATCGCTTTAAACAAAGTTGGTCGCCAGCCAACATTTAGCCATTCAACTTTCTTTTCGTGTAACCCTGCGTGAGTTGAAAGCAAAAGTTGAACGCAAAATCGCCTCGTGCGAACACCTTTTTAGTCTGTAAGAATATATACTCTGTAGACTAACTGAATTGAAATAAATGAATAAATAAATAAACAACAAACTCCAAAAAGGAAATTTTTCAAGAGATGACTGGCCAGTGGTTTGACATCATAACAAGTAAAGAAGTATAAGTTCGGGCGAAACCGAACTTTATATACCCGGCGCAGGTATGAAATATCGTCGTTTCAACTTTCTCTGAACTACCTTTGCATGATAAGTAGGGGTGTTTACCCAATTTCAAACGTTTTCGATAATATGCAGAGTTAGACTTAATGGTATAATTGAACCTAGTTAGGTACGAATCGATAAAGTGGGGTGCTACGCCCAATTCCTAAAAGTCTATAGCAGTCTTATTTATTGTTAGGAGATTGTTGTAACTATTAACTTGAAGTAAATTAGCGTCCTCAATTAGAGAATATCGGAGTTTTCATATTTCTGAAATTTACCGTTATACGGGAAGCGGGTGTAACTTTAGTCCGATTTGAATAATTTTCAACAAATTGCTTTTCCGTACCAAGGCTATTAAGTGTACCGAGTTTGATAATTCGGTTACCGAGATACACATTTGTAGTCATAAGTGGGCGGCGCCACGCCCATTATTAAAATATTTATAATATTCTAATTTTCTGCTAAGTGGTTATTGCAATCATTGATTTTAAGTGAATTAGCTCCAGTATTTACTGATTTTTCGCAGTTTTCGTGTTTCTGTAAATTATCATTATATGGCAGGTGGGCGTGGTTATTGCCAGATTTCAAAGATTTTCAACAGATTTCTTAGCTAAACCCTACTCAAGCCTCGTACCGAGTTTGGTAATGTATGGTGAAGCGGCTACTGAGATACAGCATTTCATCATAAGTGGGCGGCGTCACGCCCATTTTCCAAAAATTTCATAACAATATTATTTTTTACCACAATTCTACTCCACATACTAATTTTCAACAATTTGCTCTAATATTTACTGAAATATCGCATTTTTGCATTTTTCGAAAATACCGTTATATGGGAAGGGGGCGTGTTTACAGTCCGATTTCGCCTATTTTCAGTACCAACCTACCTTGGATGAAGGGCAACTTACATACCGTTGAGATACCTCAATTTTTGCTGGAGTTATCGTGTACACGGACAGACGGACGGACAGACAGACATGGCTTAATCGACTTCAAACATAGTTAATATACCCTTGTGTACAAGTGCGCTCGGGTATAAATATCGCTAGCTTTTTGTGAAAAGTTACTTAGTAANCGGGTGTAACTTTAGTCCGATTTGAATAATTTTCAACAAATTGCTTTTCCGTACCAAGGCTATTAAGTGTACCGAGTTTGATAATTCGGTTACCGAGATACACATTTGTAGTCATAAGTGGGCGGCGCCACGCCCATTATTAAAATATTTATAATATTCTAATTTTCTGCTAAGTGGTTATTGCAATCATTGATTTTAAGTGAATTAGCTCCAGTATTTACTGATTTTTCGCAGTTTTCGTGTTTCTGTAAATTATCATTATATGGCAGGTGGGCGTGGTTATTGCCAGATTTCAAAGATTTTCAACAGATTTCTTAGCTAAACCCTACTCAAGCCTCGTACCGAGTTTGGTAATGTATGGTGAAGCGGCTACTGAGATACAGCATTTCATCATAAGTGGGCGGCGTCACGCCCATTTTCCAAAAATTTCATAACAATATTATTTTTTACCACAATTCTACTCCACATACTAATTTTCAACAATTTGCTCTAATATTTACTGAAATATCGCATTTTTGCATTTTTCGAAAATACCGTTATATGGGAAGGGGGCGTGTTTACAGTCCGATTTCGCCTATTTTCAGTACCAACCTACCTTGGATGAAGGGCAACTTACATACCGTTGAGATACCTCAATTTTTGCTGGAGTTATCGTGTACACGGACAGACGGACGGACAGACAGACATGGCTTAATCGACTTCAAACATAGTTAATATACCCTTGTGTACAAGTGCGCTCGGGTATAAATATCGCTAGCTTTTTGTGAAAAGTTACTTAGTAAACATTTTATGAAACCTTATATTTTGATATAGGAAGCAAGAGAAATTAAGGATTAAGGTACTTATTTTATTTTTTCAAAATAGTGCGCAATCTTTTAATAAAGTCCGATTTTGTCTGATTCGTATCAAGTTTTGCTTTTTTAAGCTTTAAACACATTGGAAAAGGCAGGCTACGGACCACAGCTGTCAAATTATTTTAACACGTACATAAGTACTCTTATGTAGATAATTATTTGGCGACGACAGAGCTACACCACGGCTGTAGTTGAGGCCAGATTAGATCTATTTCAAATTTTTCTAACGTCAGATAAGGTTCTTCATCTTCTTTTATGTCAAACTCATACAAATTCATGATGTCGCTGCCGCGTTCAAAAAAATCATGTCGCTATCGACAACGCGTTTAGACAATGGATAACAAATTAGAAGCTGTGGCCCGTGGCCCGTCGTTTTCTATGTATTTCAAGCTGTAGACACGCAAAATGTTGTATTCAAAGTTCCTGTAAAATTTGTAAAAATGGACTTAGCAACTTTCACTCTAAGCCAGCGATATATTAAATATAATTAAGGAAACAAATCCCTTTTATTAAATTCGAATAACTTACCTTATATTATTATTATTTTATTTTTTTAATTACGTAAGAAAATTTTTGTTCATAAAAGTGTGCAGCAGTTTGTTTGAATTCATTTAGAACAGAGACATACCTTTTTGCCAAAAGCCTATAAAATGCTTTCAAATAAAACATTTGCCGTCATCAAACTTTGAGGCGCTTAAAGCAAGTGAAACCAAGACGCCATTTGGTCAGCCTTCATGCGTTTTAGTATATTTCAAACAACTTTTGACAGTTCTCAAAGTGAAGCAAGCAAGGTAAGCCTGCATTGGGCCAGTACCTTAAGTTATGAATAAAACTTCACACTTAAATTTAAGACTTTCATAACAAAAATTTTATGAAGAAAATCCCGCTAGCCTTCTTTAGAAAATTTTATTTTTTTTTATAAAAATAAGCGAAATCGGCCCAATTTTATATAACCCTGCCTGACATGAAAATTTTCTCCGCGATAAGGCTAGTGACCATTTCTAACAGATTTTGGATCGCTTAGTCAAAAATGGAAATATATCTGTGTTCGTATGGAACATTAGCTTATGTCAAAAGGCTGGCTTTTGTATAATGCGGCATTTGCAGCACACGATTGCGAATGACTCACTGGCGCCGAGCCGTTGAAAAACTTTAGGCAAATAAACGTGCATAAATAGTTCGGATACTAGCAAGTCAATATTCTTATTAAGTCTCATCAAAAAATTTCTTGTCGTTTAAAGAATGAAGGGAATGCCGCATTATACAAAAGCCAGCTTGCCGAGATAAGCTACTATTCCATACGAACCCAGATATATATTTGAATTTTAAGAAAACAAGGCAAAAGGCAAAATCATCTAAAAACGGTTAATCTTTTTTTTTGCAAAACGGCTAACAAATCGGCTTCCGGCTAAACCGAAATTTCTCCGGCTGTTTGCTATCAAAACCGCCTAAATCTATCCGGAAAACGGGTAAATGGCAACACTGTTCGTGATACAGAATAAGGCTGTTAATTATGATGATTAAAACAAACATACATACTTAAAAACGTTCAAAGAATGTTTTAATTTTTATCTTGTTTAATTAACAATTTATTTTTGTTTATTTTTTATGGTATTCTAAATGTTTAGATTAATAATCCGCTGCAACAAAAAGAATGACGTAGAAATGCCTACCAAAACCACAAAATATTCATTTACGTTTAAGAACCCGGGTTTCTTTGCGTATTTAAAAGTCTGTAACTTACTTGAATATCAACCCATATTCAGTTCCTCACCACTTAAGAAAGAAGAAACTTAGACCATTTAAATGGTTTATGTACTATATATTATGTATATCAATTTAATTTTTTTACTTTTTCATTATTTCGGTTTTTGCCATATGCATTATTTCGGTTTTCAACCGAAACTGTGCATGTATGCATTACTTCGTTTTTTTTTCATATGCATTATTTCGCTTTTAAAACGAAAGTATGAATATGCATAATTTCGGTATTTTTTTATATGCATTATTTCGGTTTTCAACCGAAACTGTACATGTATGCATTACTTCGAGTTTTCCATATACATTATTTCTGTTTTCAACCGAAACTGTGCATGCAAGGCCGTATTTAGGGGGGTTTGTTGTTGTTTATTGACCTGTTGTTTGCGCAACCGGTTTATTTTGTAAGTTTCAAGTGCATTTTTTTTTGTAAAGTTCGAATAATGAAAGGAGAATTTTAAATGGAAAACAAAACGGGGTTTTTCTGGGCTATCATGCTATTACAAAAGCCGAGTTGTTTGAAGTTTGGCTGATTAGATCTTCGAAAAAAAGAAAAACTTTTTTCGGTGTCAACCATGTTGAAAAAAAAATTGGTGCTGCTGATATTTGCGCAAGTTCTATGAAACTCTTAGAAGAAAAAACGCGTCTTTTTTGCAATTATTTATCAAAGAAAGACGAGAATTATGGAAAGCAATTTGGAAAGGATGCTAAAATATTTAGATCTGAAAACATAGCGTTTCTTGCTGATGAAGTTCTTTTCGAAATCAAAAAGCCAACTGTGTCGACCAGCAGCCGGATTCTAACTTTCACTATCGCTAAAATGCTAAACTACGAAAGCTAAAATTTTTCCGAATTTTTAGGTATCTCCAAAAATTGCGGTTCTGTCCTCTCTTTCGCTAAAAATAGCTTAGCCCAAATTTTAATGGTGATAAATAAGGAAACTGGAAGTATGTGATAGCAAAAAAAATGGCAGCCTCAATTTGGATTACATTTCATCTCCTGTAGCGTAGCCATGGCCATGTTACAAAGGCACTTGCGCCGATTCGCAAAGGCCATTGATGAGCAGCCTTTGCAAAAAGGCAAATCCTTGAGAGGATTTACGGATTTAAATTTCGAAATTTTTTACTCAAAATGAATAGGGCTTTCAAAAACATTCGTATTCTTTTCAGGAAGTTACCAGCGATTTTTGGTAAATGTTTCACAAAGCAGCATTGGCATTCTGAATATAAATAATATCGGTAGGGAATTTGGGAATACTGAAACCTCAAGTGAGAATGAAGTGTTTTATGACGACTAACTGGTTTATAAATCTCTCCCCAAGGCATATCTGCGAGAAATGTAGTAAATATTTTTCTCTTTTTAATTTAGGACTTTCCAGAAGAAACCATTTACAGTAAAACCCGCTTAAGTACCTCACGAAAAATGTCAGCTTTTTGAGGTACTTAGGCGGGTTGGGTACTTAAAAGAACCCGCTTAAGTACCTCGATGTAGGTACTTAAGCGAACACAATTATTAGTGTAGTTACACCTTCTTGTTAACTTGCATTTATATGTATTGATTAAAACATGAACATTTAATGAAGAATACGAAGCTTAAAACCAAGATCGTAGCATTATTTAAACAGATAAACAAAAAAAGAAAACTTTACTAGAAATATCTAAAATAGATAAAGCAAAGTATGTTATTTTTACAAGAATTAAATTCTTTAAAATTTCATAGATTATACATATTTATACATTCATACAAACAGTTTTGGACATATCATTTTGGACCAATTTCAGAATAATATTCTTTGCCACTTCTGTTTGTTTATTAATTTTTAAGATTTTTCAATTAAAATGTAGTCAATTCCCTTATACCATGTCCCCACCGGAGCTAACCACGTAGTTATGGCTATTGAGTTGGTTATCCCGATAACCCACTTGATTTAGCGTAGTTTCGCCATATAAAAATGACAGCACTTAACCATTTCACTGAGACGGTTAAAAGCTAACCAACTC
>NW_016157591.1:161548-162744 GCF_001687245.7 Rhagoletis zephyria | reverse complement strand
GGTTATCCCGATAACCCACTTGATTTAGCGTAGTTTCGCCATATAAAAATGACAGCACTTAACCATTTCACTGAGACGGTTAAAAGCTAACCAACTCAAAACCACGTTGAAAGTCTGATACAACCCTGTGTTTTCCCGCCATCTGTGGGTCATTAGCGTTGAAATGTAAAGAATTCGTTCCCTACTAGTGTTTGGACTCAACTAAAATCAGATTAGATTTACTCCGGTCTTTAAAAAAAATTGAAATCTACTCCTCTACTCCGCTGGACTTCAAATCTATCCCGTTTTTTTCATTCATGTTATGCCCCTCTTGGGGCCGTTTTTTGAGTGTTCACCACCGGTTTCAGTAAAAAAATTGAAAAGTAGCCAAATCTCACTGTTAAAAAGTAACTCGTTCATAGCAATGCGTCAATAAATTAACTTCGTTATTTTTTGACGTATGGCTGTACAAACTGGCGGATGCAGAACTTTACTTAAGTTGTTAAAAAATATATGTAGAATGAAATTTATATAAAGTAGAAAAGGTTTGCTTTTTAAAAAATTAAGTGTTAGATACGTTCTACTTCATAGAAAATGCTAAAAATTACCTAAATATGTAACATATTATCCTTGCACTGCTTCGCGTTCTTATTTTGCATGAATAGAAAATATTTTAGTCAAACAATTAATGTCAGAAACAAAAATAAAAAATTCAATCTAGTACGGAAAATTTGTTTTTCCGAATACTGTTCTTTACATTTGTACTGTTTTATAAACCTCAATCCGCAGTGTGGACACCAATAGTTAGTGATGTGGTTAAGTTCGATTCGAGATGGTTAACTTTTTGGTGGGGACATGGTATTACCATATAAACCTAAGCTTAAGATTTTGAAAAACACTTACAAAAAAATTCATCAAAACTTCAAACTTTTTTTGATTTCCCATTAAATTTTAGTGTAATAATGTGCAAGTTTCAACTGACTAAAAATTACCATTTATTTTTTTTGCCGAAGGTGTGTAGCGCTGCCACTGAATTTCAGAATGTGGAAATATTTTAAGGAATCTTAAAAGAAAACTTAAAAGGGGAAAACTATAAGTAAAATGGTAAATGGGGTACGAAAAATGTAGGTACTTAGGCGGGTTGGGTAAATAAGCGGGGAGGTACTTAAGAGAAGGATTCTCTTCAGATTATTTTAAAAAATGTTGGTTACTTAAGC
>NW_016157591.1:151131-161510 GCF_001687245.7 Rhagoletis zephyria | reverse complement strand
GGGGGGGGGGGGGGGGGTTGGTACTCAAGCGGGTTTCAGTGTACGTACATGCGACCATACTTATTTTATTATGTAGCTCATTTTAAGGGAGGGGGTGGAATATGTTAAGAAAATAACTTGTGTCAAAACCAAGCTAATGTTGGAGCAGAGGGGAGCACCCGACCTCATCCTCGCATCTTTATACATGCCATACGATGTACCCGATCCCCCGTCAATATCCTTCAGGAAACTCACCGCCTGGGCGGAGCAACGAGGGATAAATATGGTGGCTGGCTGTGACGCCAACGCTCACCACACGGCGTGGAACAGCTCGAACATCAACGGTGAAGGTGAGTCACTCTTTAGTTACTTATTATCCACAAAACTTACTATCTGTAACAAGGGTAATCACCCCACTTTCTACAATAGACTAAGGGAGGAGGTTATAGATATAACTCTTGTAACTACCTCGAACAATGTTAGGGTTGACGGCTGGCACGTCTCGACAAAATGCTCATTTTCTGATCATTGTCGTATCGTATTCTCCATTAACCTAAGCAGACCGACACTAAAACCTTATCGAAATCCTCGTAGGACAAATTGGAACAAATTCAGCCAGTTGGTGTCTGGAGCAAGTCCACCGTACACGGTGGAGCCAATTTCAGTGGACCAACTGGAGGGAGCGGTCCTCTGTCTAACGAAGTCTCTCAACGAATGTTACATAACGACCTGTCCCGAGAGCAAAACTTCTAAGCGACACCCAAGGTGGTGGACGGCCGATTTAAGGCGGCTCAGGATAGCAGCTAGGAAAGCTTTCAATAAAGCGAAGTTCACTAGGAACGCGGAGGACTGGGACGAATATTGTCGCAACTTCAATGCGTTCAAGAAAGAGATAAAGAAAGCAAAGAAGGTTTTGTGGTCCAAATGTTGCGAGGACCTCGAAACGACTACTGATGCCGTGCGACTAAGAAGGTGCCTCTCGAAAAACCCGGCTCCTCCCGGTTTTCTTAAAAAGCCAGGAGGAGGGCACACCGAAAGCAGCCTTGAAACACTGGAACACCTTATGGACGTCCACTTCCCTGGCTGCGGTGACGCAGGGGCACAGGAACTCCTGTTACAGAACACCCTAGTACCCACAGGCAAGGCGGTCCAGTGGACGAAATCATCACTACAGACAAAGTAGCTTGGGCTATCAGATCCTTCCAACCCTACAAATCTCCGGGACCGGATGGGATCTTTCCAGCCATGCTACAACGAACAAGCTCCACGGTAACCCCCTGGCTAACGACAATCTATAGGGCGAGTCTCCTCCTAGGCTACATCCCAAAGTCATGGAGGGAGGTAAGAGTGGTCTTCATTCCCAAAGCAGGAAAAGCGGGCCACAGCACTGCAAAAGATTTTAGGCCCATCAGAATCTCATAATTTCTTCTCAAAATAATGGAGAGGCTTCTGAGTCTGCAGATCACGCAACGCCTTACTCCTGGGAACTTCAGCGAGGCTCAGCATGCCTACCGTAAAGGTAGGTCGGTTGAAACAGCCCTGCACGAGGTTGTTGGGAGTATAGAGCAAGCACTGAATCACAAGGAATATGCGCTGGCAGCCTTCCTGGACGTGGAGGGCGCCTTTAACAATGTTAATTTGGCATCCATACACTGCTCCATGGTGGCTGTAGGACTGGACCCATTGATCACTCTCTGGATCGACAATATGTTGAGCACCAGAAATATCAATGGCTCCTTGGGAACATCAGAAGTAAGGAAAACAGCCACACGGGGCACACCTCAAGGGGGGGTGCTATCCCCCCTACTGTGGAACCTCGTGCTTAACGAATTCCTGCTTCGTACATCGAAAGCCGCTAAGCTCGTTGCTTACGCGGATGACTTAGTCATTCTGGTCGTGGGAAAATTCCTGTCCACGGTCAGCGAGATTCTACAATCTGCAATTAACGATCTGTCAGGGTGGGCAGAAAGAAACGGCCTAGGGGTCAATCCCACTAAAACCGAACTTGTTCTCTTCACCAAGCGATGTAAAATAGACAATTTCCGACTTCCGTCCCTCAATGGAGCAAATCTCAAATTGTCAAAAGAAGCAAAGTTTTTGGGGGTTATTCTCGACTCTAAGCTTTCCTGGAAAAGGAACACCGAAGAGCGGAGAAAGAAGGCGCTCAACGCGCTCTACTCCTGCAAAGCTACTATTGGAAAAGACTGGAGTCTGCGACCGCAGATAATACATTGGATTTATACGGCGGTAGTTACACCTATCCTCATCCTCACCTATGGCGCGCTGGTATGGTGGCAGGCGGTTGACACCAAATCCCATCTACTCAACTTGCAAAAGGTGCAACGACAAGCATGCTTATACACAACGGGGGCGATTTATTCAACGCCCCAGGCATCTTTAGAGACCCTGCTGGATATTCCACCTATAGACCTATATGTTAAAAGTATCGCAGCTAAAAGCGCTCTACGACTCAGAGCGTCTAACAGGCTGCGAACAACTTGCAAAGGTCACGCCACAATCCTCGGGAGAGTGGGGGTGGAATACAGCCGCTGTGACCATCAGGTCACGGAAATTGACTTCAATCGAAACTTCGATATCCATTTTCCTGACAGAAGTGACTGGGAATTTAATATTGCTCTCAGCGATGACGAAATACCCATCTTCACGGACGGCTCCAAAATGGATATCGGAACAGGGTCTGGGGTCTTCTCTCAGGAGCTATCTCTGAGGGAGTCGTATAGACTCCCAGACCACTGCAAGGTTTTTCAGGCTGAGATATATGCAATCCATATGGCGCAAGGTTAGTGGGCATGATTGACTTAGCTCCATCTAAACTTGCCTTCGTTGTTGACAGTCAGACGGCTATCAAAGCCTTAGGGTCGGCAACGACTAACTCGTTATGCGTTAAAGAATGCCGAAGTTCCCTACAAGCTCTACAGCAACACATAATCAATCTTTACTGGGTACCGGGCCATTGTGGTGTCCCGGGAAATGAGGAAGCGGACGAATGTGCTAGGAAGGGTTCTGAGATGGGGCTCGGGGAAGCGACTAAAATCGTGAAACCCACCCTGCGATTTCTGTCTTCAGAAGTCGAGAGACTGACCAGGGCAGCTACCAACAGTAGGTGGGTAAACCTTCACGCCTGCAGGGTATCGCGATCACTCTGGCCACGGCTCGATGAACGAAGAACAAGGAGTCTATTAAGGCTTTCAAAGTCAAACGTCAGGCTTCTCACAGGAATACTAACGGGACACTGGACCATTGGCCACATGGCCGCCAGGTTCGAAGCCCCGCATAATGATTTCTGTAGAAGCTGCAGGGATCAGGAGGAGTTAGAATCCGTCCAGCAATCCCTTTGCGAGTGTCCAGCACTTCGAGGAAAACGCCTCAAGTTTCTTGANTTGCGAGTGTCCAGCACTTCGAGGAAAACGCCTCAAGTTTCTTGAGGACCATTTCTTCGAGAATCTGGATATCTTGGGGAAAGCTCCTCTGGAAGGACTGCTAGGATTCGCCAGAAAATCAAAATAGTTCGAAGACATGCAGGGATAGGCTTGGGGTAACCCCCATGGGCATCACAATGGGCCTCTGCGGCCTCCGAGTGAATTCTTATTTTCAGAGCTGCCCGTTTAACCTAACCTAACCTAAGCTAATTGGACAATGTTTTTGAGTACTACTTAAACACATATACTCATAATTTGAACGTACAGGAAAGCAGAAGAGTCTGTTTTACGAAAGCCAAGTAATGTTTTCACATTTTATTTACTGCCTTTACACTATTTTTAACGTTTGGCATCTTTTTACATTAAAATAATACAATATTTTAGTTGCTACTAATTTCGCACAGAAAAAGTTATCATTTGACCTAATGTGTATGGGTACAAAATAAAAAAAAAAATAGTGACATTTTTTTTTTTGTTGTCAAAAGATTGGTACAATACAGCGAAGTTCTATTGATAAATTTCAACAAATTAATTTTCGTGATTGGGATAAAGAAAAATTGTTGGGTATTCGCACAATTAGGATACGATTTACACCAAATTTTGGCAAATAATCAATCGTGTGACACTGCCCTTAAACTTGTATTTATACGGATGTTGTTAAAGAACGAACTACAAAAAAACTAACCAAAATTAAATAACAACCAAACTAATATTTTAAAATTTGTGAAAATTTGGTGCGGCTATAATTTGTTCGACTACTGTACATAAGTTGACGATGATTACCGGCTGTGCTATCATAGTAGCACAATGCCACTTAGTACATTTTAAAATTTTCAGGCAATAGCCTCATGCGATTATCGATAAAATTTTTTTGTTGTTTGTGCGAAATATTTTATTTTTATCAGTATTTTTCTTTTAATCAAAATATGTTGAAATACAAGTAATTTTTAAGCAAAAAACCAAACCGAAATCAGTTAACGTGGTCCAAAGTTATGCGGTAACATACATAAAAAAAATTATACGCCGAATTGATAACCTTCCTCCTGTTTGTGAAGTCGGTGAAAAAGTGAAACTAAAAAAAATANCCAGCACTTCGAGGAAAACGCCTCAAGTTTCTTGAGGACCATTTCTTCGAGAATCTGGATATCTTGGGGAAAGCTCCTCTGGAAGGACTGCTAGGATTCGCCAGAAAATCAAAATAGTTCGAAGACATGCAGGGATAGGCTTGGGGTAACCCCCATGGGCATCACAATGGGCCTCTGCGGCCTCCGAGTGAATTCTTATTTTCAGAGCTGCCCGTTTAACCTAACCTAACCTAAGCTAATTGGACAATGTTTTTGAGTACTACTTAAACACATATACTCATAATTTGAACGTACAGGAAAGCAGAAGAGTCTGTTTTACGAAAGCCAAGTAATGTTTTCACATTTTATTTACTGCCTTTACACTATTTTTAACGTTTGGCATCTTTTTACATTAAAATAATACAATATTTTAGTTGCTACTAATTTCGCACAGAAAAAGTTATCATTTGACCTAATGTGTATGGGTACAAAATAAAAAAAAAAATAGTGACATTTTTTTTTTTGTTGTCAAAAGATTGGTACAATACAGCGAAGTTCTATTGATAAATTTCAACAAATTAATTTTCGTGATTGGGATAAAGAAAAATTGTTGGGTATTCGCACAATTAGGATACGATTTACACCAAATTTTGGCAAATAATCAATCGTGTGACACTGCCCTTAAACTTGTATTTATACGGATGTTGTTAAAGAACGAACTACAAAAAAACTAACCAAAATTAAATAACAACCAAACTAATATTTTAAAATTTGTGAAAATTTGGTGCGGCTATAATTTGTTCGACTACTGTACATAAGTTGACGATGATTACCGGCTGTGCTATCATAGTAGCACAATGCCACTTAGTACATTTTAAAATTTTCAGGCAATAGCCTCATGCGATTATCGATAAAATTTTTTTGTTGTTTGTGCGAAATATTTTATTTTTATCAGTATTTTTCTTTTAATCAAAATATGTTGAAATACAAGTAATTTTTAAGCAAAAAACCAAACCGAAATCAGTTAACGTGGTCCAAAGTTATGCGGTAACATACATAAAAAAAATTATACGCCGAATTGATAACCTTCCTCCTGTTTGTGAAGTCGGTGAAAAAGTGAAACTAAAAAAAATAGTTTTCAACCGAAACTGTGCATGTATGCATTACTTCGGTTTTCCCATATGCATTATTTCGGTTTTCAAACGAAACTGTACATATATGCATTATTTCGGTTTTTTTATATGCATTATTTCGTATTCACAGTTTCCATATGCACAATTTCAGGGTGCCGATATACAGTATCGGTCATATCTATAGCACGCCATTTCAAAGTGATATTGTGTGCCACTTATGTTTATTTATTTATTTTTAAGAATTTTCAATTAATATACAGTTCCTTCTGTAAAAAAAATCCATATAAACCCAAGTTTAACAACAGAAAACTACAAAAAAGTGCAACAAATTATCACCCAAATTTCAAACTTTTTTCTCCGAAGTGTGAGAAATTTTTTGAATACACAGTTTTATAGCCCAATCAATTTTAGCCTGATAATGTGCAAGTTTCAAGTGGCTAAAAGTTACAGTTGATTTTTTAGAATTTTTTTCTCCAAAGGTGTTGGCGATTTCTTCCATATACAAATAAATTGACTTTATTCATTATATGGAAGCCAATGCAACAAAAAAAAAAATTCTAAAAAATCAACGGTAATTCGTAGGCACTTGAAATTTGCACACTATAAGACTAAAATTGAAGGGACTAAAAAACTGTGTACTCAAAAAATTCTAACACTTCCGAGAAAAAAGTTTGAAATTTAGGTGAAAATTTGTTGCACCTTTTTGTAGTTTTCTACAAATTGTTTAACTTGGGTTTATATGGGGTTTGTCTGAGAATGAACTATATTTTAATTGAAAATTCTTAAAAACAAATAGATAACACAGGTCAACAACGTTTTGTTCTAGGAAAGTGTAGGGTCATTTTCGAAGTAATTTTTTGCGTAGAATCCGAATCCGGGGTTTAAATTGCTCTANCATAAAAAAGTAAACATGGTATTTTAAAGTATAAGTCTTCCTCTTTTAAATGCCATTGAGTTTGCTTAAATATCTTTATTTTTCACTGAGATGTCGCATTTTGAAGTTTCCATGTTTGTGAATGTAATCGACCGTATCACGTCTCATGTTATCTCAATGGATTTTCGAATATCGAAAAATTCACAAACATGGAAACTTCAAAATGCGATATCTCAGTGAAAAATAAAGATATTTAAGCAAACTCAACGGCATTTAAAAGAGGAAGACTTATACTTTAAAATACCAGGTTTAACTTTTTATGAAGAGCAAAATCTTCGTAGCTACATAACCTCAAAAATGGGCAAAAACAGCGTTTTTTGCACTTTTAGGTTAGGATATCTCAAAGTCCTGACGTGATAGAGCAATTTAAACCCCGGATTCGGATTCTACGCAAAAAATTACTTCGGAAATGACACTACACTTTTATAGAACATTCCGAACCCATTTTTTTGCAGACCTGTGTAATTAATAGTGGCAAACAATTTCACTTTGTAATGACGTCCTATAGATATGACCGATACTGTAGCTGGTATTCAAGGAGTAATTAAATAAAAGTAAAAAAATAATTGTTAAAGAGCGATTTTTATAATAAAAGTTGTAACTGTTACGGTCCCTGGTCGATAGTCAACAAATTTACAGGCTCTTAAGTGCGCTAACGTACAAAAAACCGGATTTTCAACCGCAAGCCAAGGTATTGGGGTGTTGGTAAATTTCATATTTCGAATCTGGGCTCGATATCATATTACTCCTCACGTATAATACATTTTTCGGATTATGACATACGTGAACGTACTCTTTATCCCATTCAGCAGAAACATACATACATACATACCCGCGGGTATTGAAATCATTAGTCGTTTTTGTAATGAGCAAATCACCAAGCAAACGTTTGCGAATCATTCCTGCGAATTTTGCCTCACTCAGCAGGGCCGGCCGTCGAGAGAAAACTTGGGCCCGGGACGAAAAAATCACGGGCCCCTATATATAAATTGTATTAATTTAAAAGCATATGACTCAAATCGCCGAAAACGAAACCAACGGGAAATTTTTTTTTCAGGTTTCGCAGATTTTTGGTTATATCTGGGTCATACATATTCTAAGGTATCGGAGAACGTAAATATTAACACGAATCTTCTTCTCTCAATCATAAAAATTTACTTAATCCTGAGACACCTTTAAATTAATGAAACCTAAAACAGCACAACATGAAATTAAGGGTTGTTTATATTTAAGGGCCACCATTTTTTGCATTATTCTTGCTTCTCTTCGCTTGCTTTGTATTACTTTGAAGTTAAGAAAAAAGTATTCGATAAAATAATCAGCGATTAACTTTCTAAATGAAAGCAGCATTTTGAATGTAATGTAATAGTCCAAAATATCTAGAGGTTCTTTGGCCGTTTCCTATACTCTTCATTATCCATGTGTTTTCGGTGGAAAACTATTACTCTAATTTAATTTTCATGTAAAATTATTTTTTATTTAGTTAGAGATAGGGCTCATTTTGAAAGCAACACTGTTGGGTTCCGATTTGAATACTTTCAGACTTGGAGCGTCGGTGGCCATTCGAAGGACATGGCGAAGCCAGCGGAGCCGCTGTATTTCTCAAATAGGCTCCGAAAATAAAAATTACGTAGAAAAATAAAAAAACGCGAGAATTATATTATTTCAAAAAGGAACGAGGCCAAAAGCGAAACCAAAAAGCTAAAAGAAGACTTTCTGATTAAATAATCAAAATCTATTGGAATGATTTCAAGTATTTTTCTAGTACTATTATTATCTTTCAAAATGCCGTCTCGAATGGTGCTATAAGATTTTTCCTTCAAGAGTTACGGCCACTTTAACCGCCGTGTCCCCGAATCTAATATCGCCAAAGCAAGCATATGCTTTCTAACTCATTACGTCATCTTCCAATGGCCATAGTTTCTGAAGGAAAACTCGTAAAAGAATAGTACTAAACGACATAGAGCGAACAAAAGTTTTCCGTGTACTTAACCGCGAAAAACCTCGATATCTTGGCACTGTTGAAAGCTCTATCTCGAGTTGTACGCAGAAAATTACTTCTGAAACGACTTACAGCTGCACACCAATAAGTCGGTATTCACAATTATCATGTTCTTAATTTCTTTGGATTACATGTCAAATCGCAAGTCTACACAGCTACAAGCTATTTTTTGCAAATATTGACCTCAAAATTAATTTTATCAGTTCAAGAAATACGTAGTTCTTGAGTTCCACCCTTAAGCTAAGAAACTGTGTACCAACTTTTGAAAACATTATAATATTATGTATAAGGAGAGCAGACTTTTTCGGTAATATAAAGCAGCTGTTGAAGCATTCATGACTCCTAAACAACAGGAGTTACAATATATTTTAGATATATATTAAATATTGCCACATACTTATATTTTCGGATGCAAGAAGAAAAACTATCCGAAAGTTGTATTCTAGCGAGTTTCAACGGTTTTTGAAAAGTAACAGTAACAGTTCTTTAATTTATAGTCGGAAACAATCAGCACGAAACGGAATATATTTATAATGAAGGCCTATAACGAAGGGGCAATTACATTGTAAAAAAAATAATAAGTTATGGTTCTGATATTTCGAGCCCCTTTAAGAAGCCCGGGCCAGGGGAGATTCACACCTTGCCCCCTCCCTTTCGACGGGCCTGCCACCCAACTGCGCACTTTATGCAGAACAAAACCAAATTCAACTAGAGTTTTTGTTTGTGTTTTGTTCTCTGTAATGAGTGAAACGAAACAAAACAATGGATTCATTTCGAACTCTGGTAATGAGCAAATCGCCATGCAATCGTTTGCGAATCATTCCTGCGAGTTTTGCCTCATCCAACTGTGCCTTTTATGCCATCGTACAGTGTCCTAAGTAAAAACACTATCAGCTGATTACCAAAAAATGCCTACAGCTGAGATCACCTGTTTTTTGGCATTTGCTCTTATCTTTTACAATTTCTTCCATTTCTATTACAATTTATTTAAAATCCACTAACACCCTGAACCAAAAACACCAATACACTAATCAAAAACACACCTGCAGCCTGCCAGAAAAAATGGTAAGAAGAAGAGTTACGTTACTTATGGAACTGTACGATGCTTTATGCTTTGGTTTCGTAATGAGTGAAACGAAACAAAACAATAAGATTCATTTCGTTTATTTTCGAACTCTGTTATGAGTTCGTTCTCAGTTCGATATGTATATCGGATATCAAAAGTCTTTTTCGAGCGTTCGCCAAAATGTTTATAGGTAATTTTGTTCTAGTGAGATACTGGTAATCAATACAGCTATGAAATTTTAACACAACATAGAAGAAGATTATGACACTATGGAGTAAATGAGCGATATGTACTTTTGAATACTTTAAGTTAACTACTTACCTTTGCATACCTAAATTAAACAAGTCATTTCTAAGCAAACAACAAAACCGACTTCAATTCTCATACAAAAATTTAAGATCGTTTTATCGTTAACTTCTTCATGATCCAATGATCGGATTTAAACCAAATTAGTATGAGACCACCTGAGGTAATGTAGCATGACAGCTAAGCAAAACAAAATGTTCACACAATATTAAGTATAAAGTTCAATATACTTTTGGCAATAACTAGGCCAAAGTACTCAAATCAATTTAGCTTGCGCTGCACTTCTCCAATAACATAAACTCGATTGAACCCATATACATTTATGTATGCATGCACAACAACGTAGAATCATAAGCATGACTAACAACTTAGAAATGTAAGTTTGTAAATTAGATTACTCATAAGGTAGATTGTAAGCATATAAAAGAACGGCGATGAGCCGAATAAAACATTCC
>NW_016157591.1:104207-146519 GCF_001687245.7 Rhagoletis zephyria | reverse complement strand
ACAATATTAAGTAAAAAGTTCAATATACTTTTGGCAATAACTAGGCCAAAGTACTCAAATCAATTTAGCTTGCGCTGCACTTCTCCAATAACATAAACTCGATTGAACCCATATACATTTATGTATGCATGCACAACAACGTAGAATCATAAGCATGACTAACAACTTAGAAATGTAAGTTTGTAAATTAGATTACTCATAAGGTAGATTGTAAGCATATAAAAGAACGGCGATGAGCCGAATAAAACATTCCAACTTTAAGACTCAACGTTTTTACTTGCGTTTTACTTTTGGAATCATTGTGGGGCATTTTAATGCTCACCTTAATGCGGCTGTAGAGCTAAGAAAATACTAAACTCCTTACAATATTTACAGTAACATCTCTCCTTAAACAAAAAATATCTATAGAAATCGGTTAATGTGGTCCAAAGTTATGCAGTAACATACATAAAAAAAAATATTCCGACAAATTTATAACCTTCCCATTTTGTGAAGTCGGTTGAAAATTAAATATAAGTACAGTATATTTTGCTTTGCTGCCTTTATGCTTAAGTGCACATTTAAGATACCTACCCCAAAATGCGCATCTGAGACATTATTTTTAACATTTATAAGGAAACTGCTCTGATAGATGCATTCAACATACCTGCACATTGGCGATAGCTGCCTTAAAAATTGTGCAACTAGTATCAATTATCAAAGAAAGTATTACGTTTACCTGCACTGGCCTACAATTACCTAATTTTACAAGCTTTTATTTATTTTACTCATATCGCAGAACAACGGAAGGGCTATCAATTTTTCTAGTTATATAGATAATAAGATGCCATTCGAAAAAAAATTTCGCTTGCATTATTTTCTACGTGATAAGTGCTTCTCCATTATTAGGTTTCATACGGATTCGGATACCTTCCTCATTGAAGCAGTAAAGAAAATTCGCTTAAGTGCCTTTTTCGGTTAGGTGCACAAGTTTTTCGTGCAAAGAAGGATGTGCAGCTAAGCAAAATATACTGTACTTACATTAAATAATTTTACTTACCTGAAACGGTTAAAACTATCGTGAATAACTAGCTAATATACTAACGAGATAGAGTATATTCGACTAAGAATGCCCACAATTTAGCTTTGCCTGATTCCATATATACACATTTCAACTTTCAATGGTAATGGGCAAGAAGAAATCCCTTATTCCTGATAATATGAAAGTTTTAAACGTTCCATATTTAAATTACGTTCCAGTTGTAGCAACTCAAGTCAGCGCACGTTTAGTACATTCAATGCTTTTCTTCGGGAAAATCTAAGGAAAATGCTGCCAGAAAACTTCAAAATGCATCTTGTGGTTGAATGTTACTACAACTATAGAGATTACAGTTTTGTGATTTAAAAAATAGAAAGGAGAAAATAGTCAAACATTCAAAGTACAAATTGTTCATATAATTAAACTATCACCCCTATTGCGAATGTCGACTGGCAGTAGATAAACGAGTATTAAGCGATTGTCGATTACCGATGCTATTGTGAGTGTCGCTTAGTCGCTCAATTAGCGACTGTGAATACTTTTTAATCGTTCATCCTTCTATTGCTGTTTTTAGTCGTTTGAGTTTGCGTTTATAAAATTTACATAAGAAAGTGTAAATATAATGGATAAAAAGTAAGTCAATTAAACTGGAAGTTGTAAAAAATTGTGAAATATACATATGTATGTACGTGTCTGAATTACAGATAAAAAAAATGGAAAGCAACAAAAGGCAACTTGCGCGGTTGGTCGAGCTGATGCAGGGGAATGAGGACATAGGCAAAGGAATTTTCGGAAAGAGTAGGGGCGGAAGCTCCGCTTCTATTGTGAAAGATATGCAATATATCTTGTGCATATAACTCCGGCTACGTCATCCACAGTGTTTTTGCGCAGAACCAACATCAAAGTTTCCAAAAAACTGCATAATTTATTAATTAACTAGTGCTCGGAAATTTGAAATCTTTATTTTAAATTAAAGTTTAATTCTTTAACTACACTTGTATGTGAACGTTTTTAAACTCGGGGCACGCGTTCACATTCAACATCATTGTACAAATAGCTAAACCGTACCGTATTTCTTAACCTTCCCTAAAGTTTATTAATGAGGAAAACAGCCTTTCCTGCAAATCCTGTAAAACCTACAAACCGTGAACGTAACTTCTATTCATAAAATTCACATATGTACATACACTTCATCTTCAAACTCCAAGGGATCCGACGAATTTCGTAATTCCCTCGTTGCTTTAGCCAACTCTACTAATCTATTAGCTTCCACATCATGTTCCTCATCACTAAACCATATTTCAACTGCATCAATTTTTTAAATTTTATAATAAAATCAATTATTTTAAAAATGATGTAAATGAAACAAAGAAAAAAATCTAAACAAACAAACAGCTGTTTACAATTCAGTCAACCATTCACAATAGCACAATTTTTTATCGATCAAGTTACACAATAGCAAAATAAAAGATGATCGACAAATTTCCATTCTACTGCCAGTCGACACTCGCAATAGGTGCCTATGTATTTCATAGTTTTTCTCTTTTTACTTGTAAAATAAAAATTTCTAACCCCCCTATTACGGTTTCGTATGACGCACGATAAACGCTTGCATTCTGTTATTCTCTATTACGAATTGAGGTTGTCGTATGAAATCCGATAGTAAGCGTAGCTGATTTGTGCTGGTTCGCAATAAATAGTGATCAAAAACCACAGGCAGTCACAACAATACATCTGTCGGGCGTATGAACACGATAATACGAGAACTGATTTCATACGATACGCTTGCAAGCGTTTATCGTCTATCGTATGAAAATTCATAACACTACAGCAAAATCAACTTTTTTTCTGGGTATTGGCCCAAACCATTTTTTTTTAAGAGATTGAGTCATAGGTTAAAAAGTAATTTCTCCGTTTTTCGAAGTTAGCCTCCGAAATCGAGATATGGGCCTTCGAAGTTCGAAATAGGACCTTTGGTAAAAAATTATATTTAATTATTGCATATAACAAACTAAAAACCTAAAAATATAGACGTTGTCCTCCTTTTGCTCTTATTTAAATGGTATATAACTTTTTTTGGACAAACTTATATTACAGTTGCTATAAGGGATCAAAGTTCAGGTCTTCGAAAAATGTAATTCTTTGTATTTCAAAAAATTTTGAACTGATTTTTAAAAAATGTATATCGTTGTAAAGTTGACTAAACCCCCTTTCTTTCGATATGCATATTCATATACTTCGTATATAAAAATTAAAAAAAAACACACTTAAATGAAAAAATACCTTTTTTCTATAAAAAAAAAAATATTTTAAGCAAAAAAATTACTAACCGATTTTTAATAAATTGGGATCGTTGTAAAGGCGATTAAACCCCCTTTCTTCTGGTACTTCGTATATAAAAATTTGAGAAAAACACTTAAAAGGAAAAAATACCAATTTTTTCTTATAAAAAATATTTTAAACAAAAAAATTACTAATTAGTAATACAATTGAATACTTTATTTAAATAAAACAGAAAATTATCTTTAATTTTTATATATAACCTGTTATGTAAAAAATCAAAAACCATGGTGTTTTTATATTTTTATATGCCTTAGACTTCTGCTACATATACTTTTGCTTTATTTTTAACAGGGATGTGGGTGAACAAGAACGCATTAACGCTTAAAACACTAAATTATTTGTTTTATTTAAATACGGTATTCAATTGTATTACTAATTAGTAATTTTTTGTAAATTTTTTTTTATAAGAAAAAATATGTATTTTTTCCTTGTAAGTGTTTTTTCTCCAATTTTTATATACGAAGTATACAAATATGCATATTAAACGAAAGGGGGTTTAATCGCCTTTACAACGATACCAATTTTTTAAAAATCGGTTTTTTGTTTAAAATATTTCTTTATTCAAAAAAAGGTATATTTTCATTTAAATGCATTTTTTCTCAGATTTTTATATACGAAGTATACAAATATGCATATCACAAGAAAGGGGGTTAAATAACCTTTACAACGATACGAAAATCAGTTCAAATTTTTCTGAAATATTAAGTTTTTAATTTTTCGAAGATCTTATACCTCTTAGAAGATCTTTGACCTCTTATAGCACCTGTAATATAAGTTTTCACAAAAAAAGTTGTATACCATAAAATAAGAGAAAAAGGCGGACCACGTCTGTATTTTTACTTTTTTTGGTTTTTACGTGCAATAATTAAAAATAATTTTTTACCAAAGGTCCAATTTCGAACTTCGAAGGCCCATATCTCGATTTCGGAGGCTAACTTCGAAAAACGGAGAACTTACTTTTTTTACTTATGACTCAATCTCTTAAATAAAGTTGGTTTGGTCCAATACCCAGCCTAGTGCTGTACAGTGTAATAGGGGGGAAAATAAATGTATATTTTGATTATTTTTCGATTTTTGTCTTTTTTTAGTGTCTTCTTTTGCCTTTTTTGCTATTTATTTTGCCTTTTCTAGCCTATTTCGTTATTTGATTTTGCTTTTTTATAGGGTTTTAGGTCCTAAAAATCCGTTCCCTGGTTATCACTGATCCAAAAGTACAATGGTTTCTTCAACCAAGTTATTGTTTAAATTTTTTATGGTAAATACACCGATTGTTAGAAATGTGATCCAAGTTGAACATTTTAGTTAAGTATAGTTAAGCTGAACCAGTTAAAAGTTTGTGGCTTTGCGTGACATTTATAACTATGCCAGCAAAGCGCCAGAGGCAAAAGGTACGCCACAATGAACGCCAAGAAAACAATTTTGTACTGCTTTTTTACTTGCGAAAATTGCTGTTAAATTTGTATGTTTAGTTTTAAAAATACCAGAAATGTAATTAAATTTTACGTTTCTGCATGAAAACTCGAATTTAGACGAAACAAAATAAATATTAAACCAGCTGATGGACAACGCGCGCAAAAAGATGGGAGTTGACCATATTGCAGCTGGAACGATATTTGTGGAATGCTTTGTGCATTTTCATACATATCACCTTATCTATCAAAGCGAATCTGTCACGCAAAGCGAAGCAATCGTTTTTCTGGCATCAGCTTTATGAATGGCCATGGTGGAATTGTACATGGTGTTGTACATTGTGACAGGCCAGTTTGACACTCGCTTAGCTAAAAGTTATATTTTAGAAGTATAGAAAGAAGCAGGGAATAAAAGAAAGCCTTTATGTTGCAAGGTACTAAATAAAGTACGCTTTTTTTAATTAACAAGTAAGTAAAAAATATACAACAGACTTCAGTCAAACTTATGATGGTGTTTTACCTAAAATCGATTTATAGTATAAACTATAGTACATATCAAATATTTAATAATTACACATATCGTCTCTCAGCTTCTGGTATGATTGTATGCTCCATTTGATTGTAAATTAAATATGTATATATTCGCAATACTGCTATGCAATAGCGATTTCAATTCGAATATTTCTTTGAATACGAGAACACACGACTGTGGAATGTCCTTCAGACCCGGCCTAAAGCGCCATACGTTTAGCAAAAAGTTGAATAATCTCCCATTGTTCCAAACGGATCTCACGTAAACGGGAGATCTCAGCGAAAAATTCGACGTATATTTTTCGTTAAGTGATAGGAAATAGACAATAACATCAGCCTTGAACTCATGCGGCCATGGGAACTGTGAGCCTGCTGACTTTAGTAAACCCTTTAATCGAAAAGTCGGAGCAGCTCCACCTAAACTCTCCCTTTTCCTGTCGTGGAAAAAAGTTGCACATACATGCATATGCATGTATAAGGACATACACAGGCCGCTCACATTGCCCACGAATGCACTAACGCGGACGTAAGTCTTGGTAAAACTTGGCTAAAATGACCTCACTGAGTAATTGGAGCTCACATATTGCACAGCTTGCATCTTTTGTACATCCAAGCCCAAACAATCTAATTCTATGAAATGAACAATGTCGGTTATACATTATAATTGGGTTTTTTATTCATTTATTTCTTTGCTACGTTCAGTTAAAACTGTAGCTGAGATATATCCTTTACAAAGAAGCTAGAAAATTCGTCACGTCAACGTTTAAAGAGCCAAAGTCAATTAGAAATTTTACCCGGGACCGTAAATAGCAGTTATTTTTTTCCAACGGTTAAAATTAGCGAGATATTTTTTAAGTTCGAAATAAAAGTCTTTCCGGATAGTAAACAAACCGCTTATCCAAATTAAACAAATTCGGTACCAAATAAAAGAGAACTTAAATAGCTTTTAAACAGAAATAACGATCGAAGGCTACCACTTCTATCTATGTTTTTTTTTTATAATGACCCAAGGTTTGTTCTATGGTAATTAAAAAAACATTTTTTATTTAAATGTTTTTCAATAGCTGGCTTTCTACTGGCTTACCTCGTTTAGATATTTCTGTTGTAAAGCTATTTTAGTCCTCCTTCAGTTGATACCAAACTTGTTTAATTTGGATAAGCGGTTTGTTTATTATTAGGAAAGGACTTTTATTTTCGACTTAAAAATATCTTGACAAGTTTAGCTGTTGCAAAAAAGTAACTGTTATTTACGGTCCCTGAATTTTACACATTTTTATTATTATTTGCAATTGTCAATGAATAGGAATAAAGCAAATGTCAAAGCTTTGTTCAGTACTGTTAAGGAAAATATTTGTTAGGAAATTATGTATTTCATTGGTATTTCAGGTATTTTTTCAAGGGGGAAACACTGATTTTGCTAAGGGAGCCAAGATGGCGTATTAGAGCGAGAACGCTTTCAATGTCCAACTCCTTGTATAATTCCACCATGGGTTAAATAGATTTCCATACAAACTTTGACAGTTCATTTATCAAAATGATAAATTTATCAAGTTTCTCAGCAGTTTATCACTTTAGATGAAGGCCCCAATTGTATGTCTGTCTATAGCTAAACGTGCAGAGATGTTTGCTGTTATTTGTTGGCTTCCAGCAGGTTCGGGTTCGATACAAAATTGGAAATAAATAAAGAAATTAATTTAAACCTAAGCTCTATCTGTTTTTATTTCAACATAAATTATACTACTTTTCTATTTATTTGCTAAAGCGCCAATAGTGATTTTAGTAACTTTATTCAGTGATCTCAAGCAGCAGCAGTCCGAAAACAGAGTTTATTTGTTATTTCATCTATAGGTTAAAAAGTGTGAACAAAAACTGAAAGAATCAACTAACATAATAAAAACTATAGCATTTAATAAAACGCATAAATACTCCAATTTATTTTACATTGGAAGGAATGCACATCAAATTGAAATAGGCGTTGTCGAATCGGCAAATATGGGTTTTGTATATTAAAAAAAAAGAAGTGGCATCTAAATTGTAGTTATTAAGCTGATATCGTTTGTATTGTTTTCAAAGAAATTTTACTAATTTTAGAATTTGAATTTCTTCTCCCCAGCAATCCGAAACCTTCACCCTTTGCCAAATAGTATTCACCGTCTTCGTACCAGACTATAGTATCATTCACACTAGGGCGTTCGATTATTCGCATTTGTTGCAAAAGCGGTTTTCGAGTTTCCCATAGTTTTCATACAGTTAAAATGCTGTTGGTACGAGTTCATGACCAAAAATTATAATAAAACTATTAACAGTAAAGATAGCTTTTATTTAGAAAAGAGCAAAGCAAAATAACTTCAAATTTTTTTAGATCAAAAGTGAACAATTTACGTTGGTCTTATTTTAACTTTTTTTTCATACTTATTGCATTTTTTCTGACTATTTGGTCTTATTTTAACTTTTTTTCATACTTATTGCATTTTTCCAGACTATTCGGATTTGAGTAGTGCTCTTGCCGCCGTAGCCGAGTGCTTAGAGGTGCCTACTGCCACTCGGGAGGTTCATGATTCAAGTTCTGGTCCCAGCAACATCAAATAATTTTTTTTAAACAGCGGTCGCCCCTCGGCAGACAATGGCAAATCTCTGAGTGTACTTCTGCCATAAAACATTTTCTTCATAGATGGAATAAAAGTGTAGATTCATTTGTGTCACAATATCAAGAAGCAGAACCCGAATTGGAGAAGCTCGGCCAAACACGTAGAAAACATTTAAGCGCCAAACATTAATTTATTGGTATCAAATATGATGTACTGTTCATCCCAAATTACCTAGGTTATAATTTAAAACTATTTAGGGGTTTCCCTTAAACTGGAAAAAGCCTTGAAAACTTCGAAAAACTCAAAACTTTTATTGGGAGGTCAAGATTTGTGTGAAATGAAAAAACCGGAACCGAATCGCGGCATTCGGTATCGAACGTAACTTGAATCGAAATTTGATTTTGAGATTACGGCAGTCGATAGCGAGTGTCTTTCGATTCAAATCTAGTAATCACTCGATCACGAATGCCGCTATAATCGAAACATCAAGATTCCAAAAAACCCGTCTATAGTTGTCCAAAAAAATCGGTGGAAACCGGTTTAGAAAAGCCGAGTCAATCACCTTAATTCACACCAAAAAAGTTTACATAAGTGCGTATAAATAAATGTCCTTTATCTTTTCTCCCATTAACAATCGAGAATTTCTGGTTGTTTAAAATGTAATAGAATTCCAGGTCCATCTAGTTTCATATTCAAAACAAAAACAACCAAAAAAATGAACATAATTCATAATTGTATGTTAAATGTGATTATTTTAAGCTCAGAAATGTATGGATTGTTTTAATATACAAAAGTATATTTTTTGACTTTAATAGGTGTTATAAGTGTACTTCATTTTGATATCATCTGAACATTCTAGAATCCTTACAAATTATTATATAATGCCCTCTTTTCTCATTTTTCAATCATTGTAACATATACTAGTTTATATAATAATTATATAAAACGTAATTAGAAATTAAATAAAGAGTTATGAAATCATTATAAATAATCTCGAAATAAATATTAAATTAACATAACAAAAGATAAAAAATAAATATATAATATTCGCCCCAGAAATGTATTAGTAAATCAAATAGCTGTTTTCTGGCCGCCTATAGAACTAACATTCTTATTGATTTATCTTTCTTTATTCTATGTTCCTTTCAATCGTCCACTTAAATCGTATTGACCATTTGTTTACAGTCCAACCTTTTATATATTTATTCGGTCAAATAATTATATTCAGAGAATATGATCACGATTAAAAATTTCAAGATTTCAAAATACAGGATGGCAATGGCAAGCAGTTCTGGGCGTGTGTACGAGCATACACATTTGATTTTGCTGAGTTACATAAGTACTTATATTGTGCCCTCATTACCCTAGATATTTTGATATGTACTCCGATATGCGCAACAAATGTTCACATTTATGATTTTATATATGTAAACCGCTTGATGGTTGTTAGTAACAATAGAATATATAGATATGTATATCAGAATTTTTATGCTCCGGAAATGTATCGAAATTTTATAAATTTAAATATTCGAAACACACTGCAAAATCACTCTTGTTTTGATGGCACCGTAGTTTTTCAAATGGTATCAATACAAATTGAATGCATTCCTTTAGTGAACTATTCATTTTATTCGATGTTTCCGTTATTATTGGCATTTCTCTTTCTTACAAGTCAGTTTCGCCATATAGAGCAGTACTGAAGGACATGTAATCAAGAGCTCCAGGCACTCCGTTGGGTCCTTTGTATGGTGGCATTCTCTGTATGCAATATTCTGCTTGATCTGGAGGGAGTTCACGTCTGAGCTCATCAGGCAATATATATGGCTAAGTAACAGAAAAACCAATATTTATTGATATCATAGATGCTTATGCATGCATATCGTCGTTTAAAGTACAAAACCAAGTATCGTCATTCTAAAAAACCGCGTAACTGACATTTGTTCCAAAAATGAGATTTTCTCAACTCCTGCCATCAAGCCTTATGCATTCATATCAAAATATCGATTTATAATACATACCAGCCAGAAATAAGTTTGCTTTATAAAAGAGAGAACCGTTTTGAAATAACACAGTTTTTACTCTCTACTGTAAAAGTTGGACAACCTCACATACGCGGTTTTGCATTATTTTTATACGCAGTTTCGTAATTTAAAAGACGATATGTACTATGTATGAGCTACATATGACTTGTATCTTACCTTATCGGCTGCGAGAATTCTGAACGAATCAATCACTTGTTCGGCGGTATCAGTATCGGTGCTTTCTCGAGTCATAAAATCAAGGAAGGCATCGAAATGCACATAACCAGTTGAGTTGGGGTCGACGACAGCTAAAATTCTTTGGAAATCCATTTCTCCTTGTCTGTCTTTTCCGATAGAATAACCCAAAGAGACAAGGCATGACTTAAATTCTTCAGGAGTTAGTCGTCCGGTACGGTTCTTATCGAAGTGATTGAAACTGGACCGGAACTCATTTAATTGCTCTTGACTTATTCCCTTAGAGTCACGTGTAAGAATTTGATTTTCGACTTCATTGATATTACGATTAATAGAAGTCAACAGTTGTTCCCAGCCAACGCGCAATGTTTCCATTGTGTAATTCGTGTAACGATTTTCGAATATCATAGATTCTTGCACGGCCTGGTGAATCTTCTCTAACTCTTCAATGTTGGGTTTGTAGGCATATACTGCCTGTTCGTACTCCTTAAGGCGATGCAATTGATCTTCGAGCGAGCCTTGTAGGCCCATTCCGATTGAAGTAACAGCATCCATCTGTCGCTCAATCCATGGTCCTACAATGTTTGCCTTTTCAGCGAACTGCCTACGCAACATTTCATTATTTTGTTGTTTACGTAGCTCATTTGCAAGCGTTTGGTCACGTTGTGGTACCAATTGACGAACGTCACTCCACTTTCTTGTCATATCATTGGCAGTGAGTGTTGTGTACGGATTTTCCAAGCCTCCAGGGACTTGGTGTTGCTTAACAATTGATTCCACTTCACGTACTAAGTTGACAATCAAGTTGAACTCCTTATCAGCTTCTCCCAATGTGGCCTTAAACTGATCATGCGCTTGAATGAGACCTTGTATTTCCTCCATTGTATGTACAATAAACATATCAACTAAATCTTCACGTGTGCCATCTAACCAGTTGTTGAACGGAGCAGCTCTTTTAGCGAACTCCAGGTGCAGTATATCGATTTTCTCCAAGATACGTTCAGCCTCATCTAAGGCTGTTCGACGACGCTGCGTGAGCGCACCCAAGCGATCCCATTGATCACAGATACGTTGACAGCGAGCATTAACCGATATACAATCGTGATATTCGAGAGTACTGGAAGATAAAAGAAAAGTGTTAAAGAGTTACATTTTCCAAATCATAATTAGCCTTATCATGAGTTTCAGTTTCCCCGAACCGGTTCACTTTTCACTTTTGGTTTCCATGGTTTTACTATGGGCGGATGACAAATTCTCGGGTGATTTTTTTTCAGGTGAAACTCAGGATAAGGTAGAATATTCCCAGCCAGCACAATAAACATAAAGGTGAACGAAAATGAAAAGAATTATGCCTAAAACTGGGACGTTTCAGCTTATTCTATTTTTGGTTAATTGACGGATACGTCTGTCCACTTAAATGTGCAACCATAACGTATATATGCCCAGAATAGTGCAGAAAATGCTTGTCAAGTGGATACACTTTCTGATATTTTTTCTGTATCGTGTGCAATAACACCATACGTAATAAAGCCATACTGGCTATATTTTCTTCTTTGATTGGAAATAAAACCATAAATTCGATATGGCCCTAATTCTGGCTGACAATGGAAATAAAGCCATTTGGTTTTATTCAAGGAATGAAACCGAAACCGAAACCGAAACCGTAACCGTTATCTTGAACTGAAAAGGAACGATACCGAAACCGTTTCAGGCACAGGTTTCAATCGGTTTCCAGAAATTTATAAAAATAATAAATACCAATTTCCTTGAAATAAATAATTTATTTAACCAAAATCAGCAATATTTTGCTAAAATTCTTGTTAAGTAGTAAATAAGTATGGCAAAGTAACTTTTCACAAAAAGCTACTAAAAAGATGCCTAGTAAATTAAATCTCCGATCTGGCATCGGTTATTTGGAAGAAGTTATTTTGATTTTAATTTTCACATGTATAGTTGTAAATCGTACATAAATGAAGGGTTTTTTTTTAATTATTTAGTAAATATTTGACGATAATGAAAATAGGGGTATTCCCTTAAACTCGTATAAGCCTTGTAAACCTCGAAAATCTCGTAAATTTCACAAATTTCAAAATTTGTATGGAGCTCTATTTACGAGACCCTCGTAAATTTACGAGGCAAATTTGATGCGCAAACGACCTCGTAAACTTCAGTGTTGCCGAGGGACCGAAGATTTTATACTAAAATGTATGATAAAATATCGAAAACAAATGGAAAAATAATAGGTGAATAAAATTAATACATTTCATCCACTAACTGTATTTACATGGGTTTTCTACAAATTCTCGCATTTCTAATTATATTTAAGCTTCCGTTCGAGCTGACGGACTGTTATGAAAAATACTACGAAACAAAATTGTATTCACGAAACCCTTTTCAGCCAGTCACTTTACGCACCTATTTATTCATTTGCAAAAGGGGGGCGTTCCCGTAAGAGCCTCGTAAACTTACGAGTTTTACACAGTTTAAGATTTTAGAGTTTAAGGGAATCCCCCAAATTATATTTTAGTTTTCATACATCTTCAATTTTACAGCAAAAAGTAAACATTTAAGTGAATCTGGTGATGACTTTGCTGCTGTGAATCGATAATCGATTAATTATATTTTAGTGTTAATATCATCAGTGAACTGTAATTTTTGATTTTCTTTCCTCAACGTTTAAGACATTAGGGGTATTCTCTGAGTCTTGCAAAGCCCTTGCATGGTGCACAGATTGCACGGATTGCACGGTTAAAACCGGTTTTCGTATGGGACAGCTTTGCAAACCGTGCAATCCGTGCACCGTGCAAGGGCTTTGCAAGACTCAGAGAATACCCCTATTGTGATTTTGAATAATATCAACAAAATGTCTGTGAAAATCACACTTACTTATATGTATGTATATCAAATACCTTTCAGCAACAACCCTCATTATATAATAAATAATATAATATTATGTCTCCATTATTAGATTTAATGCGGATTTAGCCCTTTGAGGAGATTTAACGTTAAATCTTTTAAGATTTACCATTAAAATTAAATCTCGAAAGGCAGTAGATTTAAGTTAAATCTTCGCTAAATCTTCAATGATCAATAATTGATCAATAAATACAATTTGTTGGGTGTGGCAACCACAAATTCACATGCCATAAGTCAACTGACATTTGTATTTTCAATATACAGTTGCGGACGTTGAAATCTAGCCTATTAAAAAAGCATGTATTTCCGTATTTTTAGGCGTTTTTATATTTTGGTCAGTTTTGAAGGAAAATTATTAATATTTACATAACTTTGTTTGTAATAAATTAAGATGTTATTTTAAAAACTGAAAATTCAAAAAAAATGTTTTATGATAATATCATGCAGAGTCTTCTCCGCTTTCTATAAATCCTTTACGCGCTGCGACATAAAATTTATAAAATTCCGTAATGGGTCTGCTTCGATAACATTGCACCAAACATCCTCTAGAACTCAATTCGGCTCAAGAAATAAATTGGCAGTCATATTTGCTAACTAGGTTTTCATGATATGCCAAGGACCCACGATTTGATTTTGAAAAGAGAGTTTATTTCCCCAACAGCTCTTTAAAAATTTTTCTTTCCGCAAATGTTCTTTCCCATTTTGATAATATTTCTTAAATTCGGGAAAATGATTCGGAATATGGTACCATAAGTTACATTTTCCAAACTATATGAAGGGGTTAGAATCAGAAGGGTCTAAGTGAAATTTTTTGAAAATATAAGTTATACCCATATTTGTATAGTTAAATATAGTGTTTATTTGGTGACAAAGAGTTATCATTCTTTGAATCAGTTAATTAGCCTGCATTCATTTAGGCAAGAATCATTTCAGATGCATTTACACAGAATTGACAATAAGTAATCAACTTTAACCTTAATTATCTCAAAAAAAAATTCCAGATCTACTTAGATTCTTTTGATTCTAAACCCTTCATATGTATGTAGGGCACCCCTTGTTACTCTCGGAATAAAGCACTCTTTTACATATATTAGCGGTTAATGCCGGGTATGCATATATTTATTGAATATTAAAACGTTTAATTACATGGATCAGCGTACGATGTGCGTTGGGTACTTCTTCGTTTCGTACTTCGGTTCGTTTGGCAGTGTGGAGTATCGTCGTAGGTCAGGGTTGCGTTTTTAAGTACGGCCGTACGTTAGTGCGTCAGTACTTATTTCCGCTACGAGTGGTCCGTGCGTTGATTCCCACATATATTATACATATTTACCACGAATACGAAGCCAATAATATTAAGAATTCACATAATGAAATTCCGCTCTGGTACCTTCCTTTTATCGGTCTGTATTTCAATAAAATCATATTTATATTTATAAACACATACACAAGCAAACGTCAAATATTTAAAAATGTGAACGTCAAAAATATCTCGTTGTGGCAATGGAGACGGTTGTGATTTAGCAACTAACTGGATTTATTAACTCTTAAAAGATAAATCTCTCAATGGAGACGTACATAGTATAATAAACAAATTTCTGCATTCAGATCTAAGCAAATGTGGTGGAACATAATTATTAGTTTGTATAATTGATTCAAAGGTGTTTATATAAATTAAAATTAATCACAAAGTTTAATTTCGCCAAAAACAAACCTTGGAAGGTACATATTTATTCAATAAATAATTTTTTTTGTCAAACTTGTTTTAATTTTTTTATTCCAAAATCGAAACCGGAACGAAACCGAAACAAATTTTGAATAACGAAACCAAACCCGACACCGGAACGTTATTTTGAATCGGTTTCATTCCTTGGTTATATTGCTGACTATGCAGGGTGAGCTGACAAAAGATTTTCGCTTGTAAAAATTTTTATTAGTAATTAATTTTAATTAGTAATCAGGCAACATTTTTATTTTTATCGCTCCGAGTTTTAAAGTGATGCGAAAAATATTTATCACTCACATTTTTAAAGCACAAAACTTGAAACACAAACCCGAAAAGCTTTTTTCGCCAAACTTTAAATTCAGAAACCGACAATAGAGAAAAGACCGAATCTAGAAAAATCGATGACAAACCACTAAGTAAGCAAGAAGCACAAAAAGTGTTCCACCGTCTCATCGCCTTCAAGGCAGGATGGGCAAATGGAGTAGTCATTTACGCCTATCGCAGTCAGGTGTTTGTGCCACGCGAAGTGAACACTCAGCAGTCCAACAAGTTGTATGCAGTGAGAGCAAAAAAACTAAATAGACCTTTTGAGATTGAAGGCAGCATCAGTTTTGCCTACCTGCATCTCCTCGATGCCTCGCAGTCATTGCTGAGCGAAGTATTCACCCAGTTTCTGATGGTGGCTTCGATGGCCGAGGTGGGGAGTGCTATAGCTGGTTGCGGATCGAGGAATACCTGGTCTACGTCTCCAGAGTGACCTCGCACCCAGAGTAAAGCAGGCTCCTTATGTTTACCAACATAATTTAATAGAGACTTGCATTTCCGAACCAGTCTGAAAGTACTTAGTTAGAGGGCTGGCCAATGCCTTAAGTGCAGCTTGGCTGTCCCTACAGACACGTAAACTCCTTGCCCTCCTCCATCTTGCCCTTTTTCACCACGTAGTCCATGGCTTTGAGGATTGCATTTACCTCAGCCTGAAAGACCGAAGTATATTCGCCAAGAGAAAAGTTAAGCTTATTACGATTAACTTCGAAAAAGACCCCAGATCCTGACCCAGAGTCAGTTTTGGAGACATCAGTAATGTGTGAGTCCTGGCTCAGTGCTGGAATTAAACCAGTATTCAGCCTCAGGGAACTAGAATCTCTTCAACAAAGGTAATGGTGGCGTACTATCCTGTGCATTGAATATACACAAATGCTCAAATCTCTGCTGCCAGCAAGTTCCGCCTCGTCCCACTGAGAGTTATATCAACATCCGTTTCTTTTTAGTCTGCAGGTGGCTTTTACGGCGTCCACACGTATGAAGACACAAAGTGACGGTAAGTGCAGAAGTGCGTCACTTTACACCACTCAAAAAACTTTTAAATATAGAGGCTACCAAGCAACCATAAGATTAATTTTCCCCCATATTTTTTTCACACCAACTTAGACCCCCGTCGAGTCTCCCGTGGTCACCTGCACCACTTTGGGAATCGCTATCTTAGACAATGCAGTAATTTAAATGAATTGTATTTAAATGAAAACTTAAAAAAGATATACTAAAAAAGTAAAAATAACCACTCGTGCTCATATTAATTTCATCATGTATGTACATATGTATATTAGACTGCATCACTCCCCATACAAAAAAATCCGTACTGTTTTTCCACTGGAATTCTAAAATCTATTATATTATAAGACTCCCACCAAAATATATCGCAAAAATATTGAGATTTACGTGAGCTGGACCGATTTGAAAATTGAGTTTTTATTAATAAAAACAGTTTCTTTAAATATTTTTTGAAAAAAAAAATACCTCATATGACTAAACAGTTTAAACTTAAAAAGTTTGCATAAAAATATTTAAAAAAAATTCTACGGAATTATGATAATGAGATTTTTGGTGCTGTTTTTGAACTTTTTTCAAAGACTGGCTTAAGAAAAACTTGAATAACTCAGCCAAAACCTTACCAATTTAGACTTATTAGGTAAGGTATTTTCTCACCCTTTTAATTTCTTAGCGAATAAGCTCATTCAAAGTATGAAAGAGGAAACTAAGATAAACGAATGTCATTCCATGTTGAATTAAGATGTGTTGGTATTTGATAAAGGAAATATTGGGACGTGAATAATTTTTTTGCCTAAAAAATAAAAAGGGTGAGAAAATACCTTTCCAGTGATACCTCATAAGTCTATATCGGTAAAGTTTTGGAGCAGTTATTCAAGTTTTTCTAACACAAATCTTTGAAAAAAGTTAAAAAACAGCATAAAAAATCTCATTATTATAATTCCGTTGATACAATTTTTTAATATTTTTATGTACATTTCTTAAGCTTAAACTGTTTTTTCATCTGAGGGGATTTTGTTCAAAAAAACCTTTAAGAAACTATTTTGATTCATAAAAAACTCCATTTTTAGAGGTATTTTCAAACCGGTCCAGCTCAAGGTTTTGTAAGAAAAACTATTTTTAGTAATGAAATGTTTACTTTTTAAATTTGAAGAAATTTTTTTTCTTCATTCGCTGGCGACAACAAGACAAAATGGGTGAGAATCATCGGCCTAAAGAAATTTGATGTAGGCTAAAGAGACGAAATTCCCTTAAATGCCGAAATGTATTTGTCGACAATTGTGGAGACCTATTGGTTCTGCTAAGTCCCTGTCAGGGCTGTCAACTATACTTAGCTATGAAAAACCGCGTATGTGAATTGTAGTGTTAATACTATTTACTATTGTACTTTGTTCATTTTTGTACTTTGTTATTTTTGAAATTATTGAATTAAGTTCTTTTTCAATTTATGTAAATCAAAAAGAAAATTTTTGATTACTTCAGAATTTTTTTTTCTGTGAAATTTAAAATACGTTAAATTAAAAATAAGTTTATATAAAAATAACAATTTTAAAAATACAATTTTATAATTAAATACACCACAATTGGCGATCCTGCCAGGAGTCGTTGGTTATTTTATATTCGTGTTCAGTATCAAACATACGGTCAGCTTTAATTAGTAAAGAAAAAAAGTGCAAACTTGTAGCACTGATAGTTAAAAGTCCAACATTCGTCCGGGGGGGAGAATCATCGGCCTAAAGAAATTTGATGTAGGCTAAAGAGACGAAATTCCCTTAAATGCCGAAATGTATTTGTCGACAATTGTGGAGACCTATTGGTTCTGCTAAGTCCCTGTCAGGGCTGTCAACTATACTTAGCTATGAAAAACCGCGTATGTGAGGTGTAGTGTTAATACTATTTACTATTGTACTTTGTTCATTTTTGTACTTTGTTATTTTTGAAATTATTGAATTAAGTTCTTTTTCAATTTATGTAAATCAAAAAGAAAATTTTTGATTACTTCAGAATTTTTTCTTCTTTGAAATTTAAAATACGTTAAATTAAAAATAAGTTTATATAAAAATAAAATTTTTAAAAATACAATTACAATACACCACATGAGGTTACATAAATTATTTTCTAGAGAGTAAAAACACTCATATTTCAAAATGGTTCTCTTTTTTATAAAGCAATCGCATTTCTGGCTAGTATATTTTAGGACGAATGGATAAGGATTGAGCCAAGAGCTTGTGTTAGAAAATCCAATTGTTGGCAAAAAATGTCAGTTACGCGGTTTTGCAAAACGACGGTACGCTGTTTTGTACTTTAAACGACGTTATACATACATACATGTGTACATTAGAGCTGCAAAACTATCGATAGTGACGAGATTCGATAGTTTGAAAAATACTATCAATATTTTCGATAGTATCATATACTATCGTGTTGTATATGTAGGGAAACTTCAACTCCGAACAAAATGTGTGTAACTGCCGTCCCTAAATTGGCGCGTCAAGCGCCAAACAACTGTCAAAAATCGGAAAGAAAGAGAAAGGACAAAAAAGTGAAAGAGGAAACGAGAATAAAAACGAGAGGAAATGGGAAAACGTCAAAAATTACGCCGCGTACGTTAGACATTTTCATGCTAAAAAAAATCAGTACTTTTCAGTACATTTTTATTCAAAGCAAAATTGTGAATGTATACATACTTATAAGTATCAGATAATACTTTAAAACCCCAGAGTAGTTGTTTTTAACAATACTTTGGTATATTAATAAAATATAGTTCACAAAAAAATAAAAGTGTTATTCATTTCAACATGAGTGTACACGGAAGTCAATAAATTATTTTATATTTATGACATTTTTGAATAGCAATAATGAGATCACTTCCATCTGCAGTGTTTAAAGAATTCTATACATTTCATTTCCAATTACTTTTAATATCTAGTTCACTTTAAAAAATTTTTATTAGAAACTGGTTTCTCTCTTTGCACCAGCAAGCAAACTTTGTACTCCCCGTTGCTTCGTTTGAGTGTGGTATTGAAACAGAAAAACAAAATTGCATCTTTTTTCAAACTGTTTTTGTTTTGTTGTTATTATTAAACTGAAAGTTATTTTCGAAATAACTAGCAACACTCGACAAAAAAAGTCAGCCTTCTTTTTAAATAATTTTACCTTCATCATATTATCGCAACTGGTACGTAACGACCCGGCGATATCCCATAAAACGATTGATATTTTTGTTGTATTAATTTCTTGGGCATATCAAATATTATCTAAAACATGTCAACTATAATTAAATTATTTTCTTCTTACTTTTCACAGTACAGTTACGTAATGTAAAGAAATTCCTAAAGTATTTTGTTTGAATTGAAAATTCAGTGCAAATCAGTACAAATTTTGAAAAATCAGGACATTAGCTGGTTGAAAAAATTAAAAAAATCAGTACAAGAGCTGAAAAATCAGTACTGTACTGATAAAATCAGTACGTCTGGCAACCGTAACAATGGAAAACGCAACGCTTAGCGCTCCAATTTAGGGACGACAGTAATATATACATATGTACATATGTAAATATAATTATTGCAAATATATAAGTATAAATATTACATCTTACGCGTGAAATTCTAAATATTTTCCTTAGTTCAATTCACAGCGTCACTTATTTAAGTAAAGATCACAAAATTTCAATGCACCGGCACTATTGAAACTATCGACTATCGCCCGAAAACAATCGATGTTTTTCCAAAAATAAAACTATCGATACTATCTTTAATTGGGCGCGTAATATGCGGAGTGCCTTAGAATAACAATATGAGACAACGTCATTTAAACTTAATTATTCTTCTTGCGAATTGAAAGAATATACATACATATGCACTTTTGTTCAAAGTATTGATGACACTGTTTGCAATCTCCCTGTTGTTTTTCGACAAAAAAAGCAGTACGGCTTCACATCAGACATCATTAGACAAATTTGGCATGCACTTGTTTTCACGAGATAATTCACGTAGACTGCATAATTGTGCATACTTGTTAACGTAAACTTAAAAATTTACATTTAATTTAATCAATTCCGTTTTTTAGTTATCATTCTAATATTTTTAAGCGTTTTGGCCAGTAACGCATATTTACACTTTACAGCGGAGCAGCCGTGGTGCTCGCGCGATGCTTGCCATGCGATTCTTTTTATACCCGAGCACACTTGTGCATAAGGGTATTATAACTTTGTTCACATAACGGTTGTTTGTAACAGGCAAAACGAATCGAGATAGATATAGACCAGTGGTGCACACGGGAGTCTCCGGGAGCTACTCGACTTTCACATACAAGTCGTGTGTGCGCAGCTACCGAACTTATGCGCCGCTAGCAGCCGGTCAGTTTGCGTTTGTACTTCATGACGTAAGCATCTCATGTGCGAGCTGTTTTGCTGAGTACACACATACAGATACAAAAATATTGCGCTTGTATTGGGAGCTCTGCCAACGCCGTGCACCACTGATATAGACTAATGTATACATAAATGATCAGAATGAAAAGAGAAATCTATTAAGCGGTGACTGTCTGTCCGTCCGTCCGTCTGTGCACACGATAACTCGAGTAAAAATTGAGATATCTTAACGAAACTTGGTACGTGCACTTATTTCGGGCGTAGGACGGATGGTATTGAAAATGGGCAAAATCGGACTATAACCACGCCTACCTCCCATATAACGGTAATTTTCAGAAATACGAAAACTGCGATATTTTAGTAACTACTGAAGATGATTCACTCAAAATTGTCATTTACAATAATTTTTAGACGAAAAATAAGACTAATTTTTGGAAAATGGGAGTAGCCACGCCCACTTATGGTTACATCACCCACCAATTTCTTCCAAACTTGACACAGTTGTTAGCCTTGGTACAGCATACCAAATGGCCGAAAATTTTTAAAATCGGACAATAACCACGCCCACATCCCATATAACGGTAATTTGGATAAATACGAAATCTTCGATAAATCAGTAAATATTAAAGCTAATTTATTCAAAATTGATGCTTGCAACAATTCTTTACCAAGAAATACGTTTATGATAAAATTTTGGAATATGGGCGTGGCACCGCCCACTTATGATCACATATATGTATCTCGGTAACCGTTCTACCAATTTGTACCAAACTCGGTATGGTCATTGTGCTTGCCACATAAAAGCAAAACGTTGAAAATTATTGAAATAGGACTAAAATTGAGGCCGCTTTTCACATAACGGTAAATTTCAGAAAAGCTTAATCTTCAATATTTCGAAATTTAAGGACGCTAATTTAATCAAAATTGATACACCCCGGCTTGCCATTTGTCGGTAGCCTTCGGAAAGCTGAAAATCATATATTTAATACTTGCGCCAGGTATTTAAGGTTCGGCTCCGCCCGAACTTAGACTTTCTTACTTGTTTATTTATTTATTTATTTATTAATATTTTTTTATAAAAGTCTAGCTCATTATACTTGTAACGCCGCGCGATAGTAAATTGTAAACACAAATATCAATATATTCGCGAAACCATGGACTAAATATAGTAAAATTGCGTTTTTAATTCTTCACTCTGACGCCAGTAATTCAAAAATCAATTAACAAATTCAGAAAAATTTGCTTAGAGAAGAAGTATGGGTATCAAATTAAAGAGGAAATCCTGTAGAGTTTAAACAGATTCAAGTTTTTGGTGCAGAAGAACTGGTAAGCGTTGAAAATGACCTTTTAAAATTTTATTCTTGAAATTTCGCAATATTTGTTTTTGAAAAAATTATAAGTTAAGGACTTATATAAACTCGATAACATCCTCGAATTTCGTCCTTCTAACTTTATCAGCTTAAAAAATTACCTACTCGCCCTTGTGAACCAAAAAATTTTATTTTTTTTTTTAATTCTAAAAAACTTTCCTCTTGCATTTGGTACCCATATTTTTATTCTACATTGCATTGAGTTTTTTAAATAATTTTTGAAATTAGTCATATCTTTGAAAGTCCTTTAAAATAAATCCTGGCATCAGAGAAAAAAAAATAAAAACGCCACTTTAAATAAAATTTGTTGTTTCTAATAAATTTCAATTTCGATAACGTTGCTGTAAGAGTGGCAATGGCCCAGTGAGCAGAGCACTTTGTGCCATTCGAGAGATCCGAGTTCGATCCTCGGTAACGGATTTTTTTTCTTTTTATACAATTTTTTCTTTTAATTTTTTCGTTTTATTGCTTAAAAAATAAAAATTTTTTTATTTTATTTAATGTTTAGAAACTTTATTGATTAATCTTTTTTCTTATTTTACTTAGTTTTCTCACATTTTTAGTTTTTGTTGTTTAAAAAAATATTTTTTTTAATTTCGTTTAGTTTTCAGAAAACCTATTGCTAAACGACAAATAAAATAACGCTATCCTCCTCGTTAGCAGATCTTTTAGTTAGTCATTCGAAATAAAGAAGAGCTTTCAAGATAGTTGCCGAAATATAAAGACTTTTGTCTTTCGAAATAAAAAAAGAAAAAAAAACGTCGCCGAGGATCGAACTCGGATCTCTCAATGGCACGTCAGTGCTCTGCTCACTCAGCCATTGTGACTGTTGGGGCAGTGCGGCGCAAAATGATATAAATACTTCTTTTTATTTTACTGATTTCAAACTGAACGAAAAAAGCGAGTGATGATGAGAGGAAACATTAATTACTGATTTAACGATCATTAATTAAGTGTCCGTTATGCCCGTATGATACTACTACTTTTTTTCTGTATTTTTCTTTTGAAATACAAACAAAAAAACTGACGAAAGTCAAATTACAGAAACGATTCGGCAATGCGTTAGAGAGAAACAAATTATGTGTGAAAAACAGCTGAGTTTTGACATATCCTTACCGAAATTCAAATAAACGAAATTAAAATTTGCGTAAAACAGTTTTGTTACATTAAAAAATTTAATTAAATTAAAGACAATAACGTATTTAATTTAATTGTATTTCCATTTTGTTTATGCGTCTCGTCTGGCAAAATGCAAACAGCTGTGTAAGAAAAACGAACGAAATGCAGCCATCCGTCAAAAAAACCTAACGAAATACAAGTTGGCCGGACTGTTTTTAACAACCTAGTTTGTTTTTCGTCAGTTTTTCGTTTGTTTTTTGGTATATAGCTTACTCCCTTACACAAGTACTGAAATCGTATATAACTTTCTCTTTCTTTCAAAATACAGTGTAAAATACACTCGAAATGTGTTTTCCGTTTTTGCCAGAAATGTTTTCGTTTTGTTTATTTTTTTATTCATTCTAGTGCCAATCAATTTTTTTCGCCATCGTTCCTAGCACATTCGGATTCTTCATAAAATTCCTCCAGACCATAGCTCTAAAGTCAATTTCGAGCCTGCGCAATTTTAAAAGAAGGCATCTTTAATTGATGCTAAGTTAATATGCAGATTAAAATTTACTAAAGTGTTACGAATGAAATTTTTTGTAATGCATTTTTGTATTTGGGGGTTTTTTGATACGAAGAATTAATTTTTTATATTTAATTCTTATTTAAAGAACCGCAAGATGGCGCTACAAATCAATAGTCCAGTCAAGTCAGCTCAAAAAATGGGGGTAAGCTTACAATAATTCGCTGATTAAAGCTGAAAATCGGAACGAATGTTGCGAACGCTATTATGAATGAAATGTCAAAAGTCCCCATCGATCCCACGTCTGCAAAAAAAGTTATTCAGGGTTAAAAGGTCACATAAATTGATTTTTTTAATTTTTTAACAAAACGCTAAGGTTTGTCTAAAAATAGGTGAGACGATAGTGTAGATCATACAATTATCTATAAAAACTGTTATAACATTTTTCTTCCTAAGGACTACAATTTATGAGATATAGCGATTCAAAATTGTAGTAAAAGGTGTGTACTCCATAATATGCAAATCATAAATTTGTATAGAAACTTTTTGTATGTATCTCTACTTAAGTGCTCATAACTTTTACGTTTATTATTCAATTTAGATAAGCAGGGCCTTATTGTATTAATGAAGAATCATGCTTTGACGTGCAAGAATCCAAAAGTTAACAGGTTGTTGCATGTTGATATTTTTACCGAAAGTAACTTTTTTTATTATTATTATTTTTATTATTATGCAAAATTGTCGATGAATCAATATTTAGCTCCTAATCCGTTTGGAAAATATTGTTTATGCAGAAGATAGTAAATTTAATGTGCTTCACTACTGTAGAAAGAAATTTTAGATCCGCCTGCTATATAAAAGAAAATATACAATTAAGTGAGAGCACTTTTTCACATCTCTAAAATTGTACATGACAAGTAACCCCCATTTTTCTCTATGAGTATGCGATTCATTTCATGAAGTATGAAAAATTCGGTTTGTATGGGAGGTGCCACGCCCTTTTTTCCAATAGCTCCAATTTTTCTCCATCGGTATGCTATTGATTTCCCCCATACCAAGTTGCTGTACTCTACCATGAATACTTCCAGAGATGCAGTTTGAAAAACTCGGTTTGTATGGGAGGTGCCACACCCCTTTATATATCTAAATATTTTTCAGCAGTAGGTGTCCAAAATTTCAAAAAAATCGGTAGAGCCGTTCTCGAGATTTGCGAACAGAAAAAAACGGCTGTCAAAATATATACATATTAGTATAGATTTGCTTTGTAGTGCCACTTTGAATCATCTATATCCCCTTCTGATCCAGTATCAGAATATATTCCACCTTTGGGTGAAATAAATGAACAACATTTACTTTCACAAGCAGAATTTAAAGATCGTGTACGCGATTTAGAATTGTCCAAATAACTTTTAGGTTCAAGAATGAAACAATGGAAATTTTCGCAAGAAAATGTCAAGATTACATTTCGTAGAACTGATAAAACTGGTGCTTTTGGATCACTATTCAGTGAAAGCACTAAAAATAGTAATTTGGTTTATTGAAATGATAGAAATGCATTGCTTGACAAATTTGGATATAACCATGTCACATATGATTGGCGTCTATTCATTGTTGGTTCAACAAAAAGTAAAATTAAAACGTTTATTACATTATTGCATATTCTAATCTTCTTTTGTTTTTAAGGTTCGAAGGCAGTGCATTTACACAACAGTGGCTTGTTTCCATCAGTCCCATTGGCTTACGCTACTGATATCAAAGAATCTTATGACTGGATGGCTGAAATATTAAATGTCATAGATTACAAAATTCACAAGTGGCTAATTGTAGCAGATTTCAAAGTACTAACAATTTTTAATGGCATGCAGGGTGGTAGCACAAAATATCCATACTATTTTTGTGAATGGGACAATCGAGTGCAACTTAGCCTACACTACGTTCAAAAATATTGGGTCCTACGTACGTCATTTGTAGTTGGTAAAAATAATAGTATAAATATTCCTCTAGTTAATCTAATGGACACTATTTTACCACCTCTGCATATTAAACTGGGTTTAATAAAACAATTTGTGAAAACACTTGACAAAAATGGTCCAACATTCAAATATCTTGAACAAATTTTTCCACGAATAACCTACGCGACATGATTTAAAACAAAATTAAATTATATTACCTTCCTTTTATTAGCTCGGGATGTAACTATGTAATATTGATGCGCCTAAAAGATGCAGCGATTTCTATTCTCAAGTTACATACCTGATGACAGTACGAATGGCAATTATAATAGGGAGGTTTTAGTTTTTTAACTATAATTTTATTTTTAGCTGGTATTTTTGTCGGTCCACAAATACGGGAACTGATTAGGAACGGCAATTTTTTACAACAAAGGACGTCTTTAGAAAAAAAAGCATGGAAATGTTTTCTTCTTTTCTTGAAAACAAAAACAGGGAACATTATGAAAACATAGTGAGTGACATGATGCCTGCCTACCATGCCATGGCATGCAATATGTCCATTAAATTGCACCATCTGCATGCTCATTTGAATATATTTCCATAAAATTTAGGCCATATGAGCGATAAACAAGGTAAACGATTTCACCAGGAAATTCTAAATATTGAGCAGCATTAGTATGCTCTCCAACTACTGTTAGTCTCTTCAAAGAGATACTAGCAGCAACGTATATAAAAAACCAACAAAACGAAAACATTTCTAGCAAAATAAATCACTATCACTAAATAAAGCATTACTAAGCCATTTATTATTCGATTTTAATTTACTTATGACTTTTGGAAAACTGATTTTATGTACTTTTTTATAAGGATCAAATAATTTGTTTCTATTGCCTCACGATCAAATAAGAGCGCGAAGAAAATTAAAGTTTTTTGAAAAATTTACGTTTTTTTTAATTAATCTCTGGACAATGGATGTATGCCATTTTTTTCATTTGGTGGCACACTAGTTTTATTACTTAACATTCGGTCGTTATGGAAAGAACATTTTTACCATTTAATATTGACATTTTGAAGTATCTTAAACTTTTAAGCAGGGATCACACGATTTGTACATTTGTACAGATTTGTAAATTTTGGCAACCACAGAGTGGTGTTGTTAGAAACTTGAGTTCAGCTTAATAACTGCCAAAATGTAATAATCGTGTGATCCCTGCTTTAAAATGAAAAACTCGTTAAATTTCAAAAATTACAAAATAGCTGCGAAAGATATTCTGCATGCTGCCATTTTTTGAATTTGGTGGCACACTCTTGAAACTTCACAGATATGCTATATTTGATGCGAACTTTCATTGCCTCTAATATATGAACATTCTATTTAAAAACTTCGGTACTTTTCGCTTAAATAAACGTTTTATGGCTAAAATTGTTCAAATACTTGATTTATTTTTTATTTTACTTGTTTCTGGAACTCCATTGATTGAAATAAATGCAAGAAGAACGTTTTAGTGTCTTTTTTTCCGAGAGAAGGGAGTGAAATTAAAAACAAAACAACTTGTGAGATTTCATTTGAGATTCTTTAATCATTATGCTGAGACTGCAAAGCCATTGACCGATGTTACCAAAAACAAGAAAAGAAGTCTAAGTTCGGGCTAAGCGGAACATTAAATACCCAGCGGACGTACTACGTATATTTTTTTAACCTTTCCAAAAACTACCATTATAGGCCCTTACTATAAGTTGCTATCGAATTTTCTGTCGAACAGAATTTAACGCTCGATGCTGTAGCGAAGTGTTGGAAAATTGCGAATAATTTTAAACTGTTTTTATTAATATCATGCAGGTATAACGTCGTGAATACTAAACACAATCTCGAAAGGCTGATTTCCCAGAAAGAACAAAATCGTAGAGCTGTTGATAGTTTTAAAATATTTTAAATAGATTTGGCTCGATAGCATTGCTGCAGCAGGTTTTGTGTAGCGGTCAGCCTTTTTAGACAGTTGGACAGTTTTTAAAAAATCTGTAGACAAATTTCCTAAATATATTATAAGTCAAAATATATTCGAAAGACTACACTTAAACATTTTCTACTCCTGGCCAGTTTACTAAGCTCTCATCGTCTGACGAATTGTCGAAACAGAACTCCGTTATACTAATTTTTACCAAGTTTTTATAAACTCGCTTTCTTTTTTATTTCATTTTAATTTGCACAAATTTACATAAATATGTATAAGTACACTGTTTAGTTTGCTCGATTTGTAAACAAAGCTTCTCAGCGGTGAAAAATATACTATTGTGAACAACCTAAACGAGCGAAATTCACAATAGCGCTATTCTTCATCGAATGAGCGTCATAATACCAAATGAAAATTCGTTCGATCAGCACTTTCGACCACAGTCGAAGATCGATTGCAACTCATTATAAGGGCCATATAGGGTGGTTACGCCCTATTTCAAACATCTTCGATAGTATGTTTTGTTAGACTAAATGAGATAAAGTTGTGTAGTCATAAATTGGCCGTACCACGACCATTTTCCGAAATTGCATAATAATCTTATTTATTTTTAAGAGGGTGTTATAAGTATTAAATTTGAGTGAATTACCGAAATGTCGAAGTTTCGGTAATTCTGAAATTTGCCGTTATGTGTGAAAAGTGGTTATAATTGGTGAACCGGTTACCGAGATATCGTGCGCACAGACGGGCGGACGGACAGACAGTCTTTGCTTAATCAAATTTTCTTTTCATTCTGAGCATTTATGTATACATTTGTCTATATCTATTTCGATTCCTTTAGACTGTTACAAACAACCGTTATGTGAACAAAGTTATAATACCCTGGTGTACAAGTGCGCTCGGGTATAAAAATAAATCATGAAATTGGGAGCGTTTGCAAAGCAATGCCCGCCGCAGGCGCAGGGCGGCCCACTTTTTATTATCAAGACTGATGCTAGTGCATACGCACTCGGAGCAGTTATACACCAAGGGGAAAGGAATGGAGACCAACCATCCCATCGAATACGCTAGCACTTTTTCATTTGTCAAGCCAACTACAATCAAGCGCAGCTATTCCGCTGATATTTACACTTGATCATGTGGTTGTTGGTTTTGTTGGTTTTTGTTAATAATTCTATTTTTAGAATATTTAACGTTTAGGTATTTCATTTATCGAATCGGTATCGGGTACCGAAAAGGAAGTATTGGGTACCGCAATTTTTTGCAAGTATTGGGTATTGACAATTCAGCACATCACTAGTTACAATACAAACAAGTAGCAAGCGTCAATTTGAGATCATAGCGGTGGAATTTTTTGGACCCTTGCTAAAAATAAGGATAGCTATCAATGGATCATGATTGCACAGGATGTAGCTACACGCTGGATGGAAATTACCCATTGACAGAAGCTACCGCTAGTAACTGTAGCAGAATCCTGATCAAAGAAGTGTTTCTCCGCTATGGTATACCCTAAAGTCTGGACACATACGATGGAATGCAGTTTGTGTTCGCCATAATTCAGCAAGTGACACATTACTTCGGTATTCAGCAACGGTTTATCCGCACGTATCACCCAATACTGCATACTGAGTTTAAGCTTAGTTTGGATGACAAACAGAGTTAAACTCGCACAGAACTTGACCCCAAAAGGAACTAAATTAGCATTGGCATTGACAGTAAAATCTTACTTTAATTCCTGAGCAATTGCCGCAATCTGTTCGACACGATCCTGATGAGCAGCTAAATCGGATTCAAAAGCCTCATGCTTTTTCTTGAGGGCTTTCAAGTCATTTAATTTACATTGACGGAAGTCTTGAGACTGCAACATCTCTTCTTTTCCGCGAGTCCAATCCTCATGAGCATCAGCCTTTTAAAAAATTATAAGAATAAACAAATTTAACGCAACAACTTTTCGAAAATTGTAAATCTACCTTGTGCTTGAATTTTTGCGCCAGATGTTCTAAGCGTTCCAAGCGCATTGTTTCAGCAAGAAGCCATTCTTCAAATGCCTTTTCCGCTAACTCCAGTCCTTTCCAAGCATTCGAAATATCAGCGACCGTCTTGCCCTCGGTCGGTAGATATGCCGGACGGTTAGATAAGCGAAGTTTTGTTTGCAAAGTATTGAAGTTTGTTTCGAGTTTTGCTTTTTGTTCCACACGTGGCGGCTTGTGCTTGCGACGATAGGTTCGGTATTCTTCTAACTTCTTTTGTACACCGGCCAACGAATTGTCTGCCTGGCGAGAGTTTAACCATGGCATTGTCCGGCGTATCCATTCCAAAAGCTATCACAATCGAAAAAATCATAAAAAACGGCACATCATTTACAAATATTACTTACATCGCTTGCAAGACGTTCGTACTCCTCCATGAGGCGCTCATTCTCCTGGTTCACCTTAAGCACTTTACAAATACGGTTAGCTGCCGTCTCCGCCTAACAGTAGATAAAATACTTAGTTGTAAATAATTGCGAAATCACTTTCGGAAAATTATATTGGAATGAACGCCCTATAACGAAAGTAAGGCAATTAAGCAATAGCAAAACCAAGCGATTAAAAAGGGGTGTTACTACGCCGTGTACTTACATAAAAACAAGGCTTTTAACCTTGCATGTATTAATTAATTATAATTTTGTATGTACTTCTATATGGATAACACTGTTTGTTGTGTAATTTTGTACTCATTTTACAGAAAAAGAGGCAACAACAAAGCCGCAAATCCTTATAAAGTGAAATTATAGGCCAAGTCTGACAAAACCTTTGATTTTAAAAATACACCCACTGATCAAAAGTGTTATTCACATAGAACAATGAATATTATGTATTTATGATGTTGCTAAAATTTTGTGACGAAAACCGACCTTTTGAGCGCCACTAAAGCAATGATAATACGATGACACGTACGTCATGACTGCTCTTTCATCTGGCAACGCAGTATTCTGCAAGTCTGTTAGGATGCAAGCAAAGAAAAAGCAACAAATAGAACACAAGTTAGTAATATAAAAATTCAAGCAGCCTGCAACTTTTTGATAGAACCTATTGCCTATAATACTTATAAATAAAGATAAGTAAAGCAGTACTTGATAATTGCAAACCCTGGAAACTTAGTAAAACAATGCAAAATCCACATGCAGCAGATTGTTAAAAAAATGGGTGCACACGTGCCAAAAAATATTCAAGAAGATACATTCAGGCAACGGGTGACAAGGATGAAAGCGATGATCGATGGTATTGGATCTAGACCACATAGAAATGCCCAAAATACAATAGCGCGGTGGCAGTGACAGTTTTTTAACTCAGCTGTTTTTTTTTTAGAAAGTATGCTGACCAATGAAGCGACACAGAACACACCTGTGGCAGCTGGCAATACTGACAAGCTTACTTCGTCTTCTTCAACTTCGCGTTTTGAATTTGATTTACCCTGCGATTCAGTAAGCGGCCTCTAGTCACTAATAGTGACTTTTGGTGGTGATATATGGATTTCGAGACTATTTGTAAGCTGTCTCACGTCTCAAGTCTCAAAATAAAGTCACTAATGTGTCAGCTGGAAGGAAAAGATAACTGCTTTATTTAAAAAAAACGCGAAAATGAAGCGAAGAAATATTTGTTCAACAATTTAAATAGGAAATAAACCAAAATGCTTTCATATCATACAAATTCATTGAAACAAATTTATTTTTTGTTTTTAAAACATTAAAATCTAAAGATTATGTAAAAAAAAATAAAACTAACAAAAAAAAAGAAAAAAATAATAATAAATCCTCAAGTCCGAAGATGACCCGGAGCTCTCGACCGGCACCCTAATGCTTTGACCACTCGGCCATTGCGACTCTTTGAGCGGCGCGGGCAAAAGGCATACATACATAAACGCTATCAGTTGACTGTCTGTGTTTGTTTCCACCACACATTTTTGTTGAACTTTTTGTGACTCTCTCCTACAGAATACCCAAATCATTTCAAGTCACAAAAACAGTCACTAATTGCTAGTCTCAAATTTAGTGACTTGAGATGAGACTGAATTACTGAATCCCAGGGTTAGTATATGAAACGAAGACAACTTCTGTATGTCACTGAAGACCATAACACAACAACAATAATGTACAAAAGAATAAATGAATGTCAAATAACGCATTCACTGCCAACGCCCGATTGTGTTTGCTGCGGCAGTCACTGCTAATATTAGCGGTAACAGCTGATTTCTTTCACTACTATTGCGCTATTATATTTATTTTGGGCTAACGAGTCATTGCAAATTTGCTTCAGCTGTGTTCACAAATGCTTACATAGACACACACATATATTGTATATACAATGTCCTTAATTGTAGGAGGTAAATTTTTACATATGATTTCCTAAGCCTCAGATATCACATATAAATTTTAGTCCCGATTGGAGACAGTTAAGGCGTGTCGCACAGGGGGCAAAGTTCAGATTCATTCCTCTATGGAAGCTCAAAAAATTAAAATTATTACTTTTTCATCTAATACCCAAAATCGATACTACTATAGTCGAAGATATCACATATAAATTTTAGTCCCGATTGGAGACAGTTAAGGCGTGTCGCACAGGGGGCAAAGTTCAGATTCATTCCTCTATGGAAGCTCAAAAAATTAAAATTATTACTTTTTCATCTAATACCCAAAATCGATACTACTATAGTCGAAGATATCACATATAAATTTTGGCCCCGATTGAAGTCGGTTAAGGCGTGGCGCACAGGGGTCAAAATTCAGATTACCCTATGAAGACGTCTTAACAGACTCCAATCGGGACCAAAATTTGTATGTGATATCTTCGACTTTAGTAGTATCGATTTTAGGTATTAACTAAAACAAATATTTTTAATTTTTTGAGTCTCCATGGAGCATCTGGCCTTGGACCCCATCGCGACATACCTTAACCGACTCCAATCGGGACCAAAATTTGTATGTGATATCTTCGACTTTAGTAGTATCGATTTTAGGTATTAACTAAAACAAATATTTTTAATTTTTTGAGTCTCCATGGAGCATCTGGCCTTGGACCCCATCGCGACATACCTTAACCGACTCCAATCGGGACCAAAATTTGTATGTGATATCTTCGAATACGGTAGTATCGATTTTGGGTATGAGTTGGCAAAAAACTAATAATTTTAATTTTTTGAGTCTCTATAGAGGAATCTGAACTTTGGCCTCGTGCGCCACGCCTTAACCGACTCCAATCGGGGCCAAAATTTATATGTGATATCTTCGACTATAGTAGTATCGATTTTGGGTATTAGATAAAACAAATATTTTTAATTTTTTGAGTCTCAAAGTCAAAATTTGTATGTGATATCTGTGACCGTGGTATTACCGATTGAAGGGGAGAGACTGAAAGAAATCGCTCATTTAATTTTCAAGGACCACCCTAATATACATACATCTGTATGTATAAATATGTATACGTTCATTGGTGTATTGTACCGTATTCTTAATGCCTGTTTTCTCAAAAACTAGTTTCTGATACAAGAATCTACCTTTGACTTATCTGTTATCTTTAATATTAATGTGAGGTTTACACAAGGCATATCAAACAGGTAGCATTAGAGCAAAAACAACATTTCCGTGCATTTTGTTGTTGCTTCTGGTATCGAAAGTGTCATAAACTGTTCTGAGTTTTTTCTTCTAAATCAAAGCGTGCCATGTGAAATACAAAAAAAAATAAAAAATTTAAATTGGAAAAAATAAAAATTTTTGCAACTTTCTTTCTTAGAAAAGCAATCCTTTGCAAGGCCCAGTAATCAGCGGTTGTGCTGCTGACCTGGGCGAATGTTCCAAAAGCTGCTATTCAATCGCTTGTTTCGTATGGAAAAAGGTTTCACATGCAAATACCCAGTGGGAATTAGGAGCACGTAATAATACCTTATTAGCAACTTACTCTTCACCTGGCAGTCATTACCATTTCCCTGCCGACCGTCCCTTACTTTTACAAAGGCATGGCCGCCTTATGTAAGTTGGAATTTAGAATGTACATTTGGTATCAGACATACTTCTGAGCCGCTTTACAAAGTAAGTTACGTGTAATGCAGAGCAGTCGCTCGGAGTAGTTCGGTGCTTGGAAATAACTTCGGCTGCACGTTATTTTGCAACTGACAACGTAATGTGTCTTCGGAGGTGTTCATTTTGCCCTTTACTAGTAGATGACATTGGCCATGATGACAATTTTGGTACTAAAAACTGAAAGAAAACATGGCTTACCTCGCAAGGTGCTTACCTATTTTCCCAGTGGGTAGATTCCAACAATATACATACATAGAATTTTTGTAAGAATAAATTAAAAATAATTGAAATTTGACCAAATAATTTGAAAAAAAAAAATCAAATCATTTGCTCTACTGATACTACCTGTTCAATGTGCCTTGGGTTTACAGTAAAATTTATTTTTGGTTTCCAAAGTTAGAATTAACATCAGAGATGGCAGTCACATATACAGGTGAAGGCATTGAGTCCCTGCAGTAAAGTTTGGAGACAGTCTGGCAAAGCGCTGGTTCCGAACTACATATTTCAAAACTATCTCTGAACTGGTGCAAAACGGCTGCAGAGCGGGACAATTGAAACTTGCGGTGTAAGTGTACTAATTCTTACTTCTCGTACAATATGAAAGTAGCTCAGCGAGAAGACCTCGGACTCAAGCATCGTTGGTCGCGAGTTCAAATCGTGGTGGAGTCAGTTGTGAGTTTTCAGATTTAATGAATTCAAATTGTTGCGTACAATAATTTTTTTGTTATAAAATATATAACAAACATGGAATCTGTAAAAGAAAAAAAAAACGAACAAAATATCCCAAAATAATCTTAAAAACGTTTTCTGGGCGACAATTGCCACCGCCAATGGCATCGCCGTATAAAAGTAGACAGTTGAAAGCATTGTTTGGGTATTGAGCTAGAACTAGTACTGTCGGCAAAAGGTCTAGCTTTGAGCTAGTCAGATTTTCTGCAGGGATATAAGACCTCTATACATACAATGTATGTCCTAAATAAACAAACTAAATTTTATTGGAGCGGCAAAAAACGCAACACCTTTGTTGGGAAACTTCAATGACGATTCTAAAAAATCTAGTTTATCTATTGTTCTTAAATACGTACCTATGTTAATGGCATGTAGTAGATATACGTTGCTGTTTTTCTTTTTATACCATATCGATATTTAAGCAAATAATTATATTACCTTGCAACCTAAGTGTCTAAAATCATGTTTTTCCTAAAATGTAAATTTTATTTCAGATTACGGTAGAATACCTATCCAGTAGAAATGGGTGTGGCGGTTTTAGGGCTAAAGTAAAGTAACATCCAGATTTTTTCGGATTCCGGCAAAATATATCTTTGTTAACATTTGTTCCGCTAATTTTGCTTAATCGAAGAATATTCTGGCAATGAGCATGCCAATTTTTTTACCAAAGAATGTCTATTCACTTACAATGTTTGTTTCGCAACTTCTTTTTGTAAGATAAGAAAGTTTTATTTTGAAATTATTGCAAATTAATTTTTTCAAAGCTACAGAGTATAAAGAAGGGGGTAACCCGGCCATGTACTTCAAATAGGAGTTTCACACTTTACTACACATTCGCATTTTTTAAATGTTTAAAAACATCAATAGCATTTTCTCAGCGTAAGTAATGTGGAAGGTATAAGCGTTAGAGTAAATGACTATTTTCGAAAATGAACTATGCATGTTTTTGATCAGCGCCGTAAGTTTTCAGTACCATGCGAATTTTTAAAGTTCATTTCCCCACTAATTTGATATACAAAAGATTTTAAAATAAAACCCTTTTTAGGGGTCGGCAACGCGCTCTGTACCAATTTTTTGGTATAGACCATGCAGCTTTTAAAACCTGGGTTAATACATATGTATGTTTTGATATGTTTTCGGACACGTACTCCAAAATCGGCTGCGTTTCAGAGGTCGGCAAATGGTTTTGTTTATGAGCTACACATCCCTAAATCTATATATCTCAAAGAACTATATAATTTACGTAGGTTGTCATTAAAAAAGTTCCTATTAATATATGGTTTTTCCCAAAATATATTTAAATTTGAGAGCTTTTCTCGAGATCCTTCCATATACATAAATCTGTATACATATGTCAATTTTTAAAAACCAAAAAAAGGAACCTTGCTAATTAAAAGCCGTATTCAAATGCAACTAATTAGCCTGAAATCTAGATTTAGTTTTATTAAGAGTTAAATAAGTACACTTGACAAAGAAACCTATAGAATAAAAAGAAATGCATGCAATAGTTGGAGATATTTTCGAACTATGGGAATCAATACCTCACCTATACATATACCAACTCAAGTACATATATGTATGTGTGTAAATACATAAGTACATATGTAAGCACAGGCGAAAGCAAAACGAATAAGAGACACTCCTAGATCCATTTCTTTATGAATAACTGTTGTGTAATTTGCCTTTTGGAAAAGTTAATATTCATAAAATAGATTTTTGTTTCACAAGTTTAATTTTGATTTCACGAATATTATTTAACTTTACTCATTTCTATGCAAGGAGAGTGTATAGTGGCACAAATTTACGAAAATTACGCCACAAAGAAGTAAAGGCTAGTTAAAAAACAAACACAATGCAATTAAAAACTGTGAGCGTAGAGAGCTATTAGCATTTAGCGCGTAGCGTATTATGTAAAATAAAATCTTAGTATTGTCCACAAACTGGGCTAGAGCGCCTTAGTTCTATTTAGATAAAGTTCGATTTGTGTAATAAGGTCGCATTTTCCAAAAAACAAACTGTAAAAGAATAAAATGAATAAGTGTATTGATGTGAAGTTTAGTCACATTGTAATTCGGGACGTAGGTGTATTGTCTTGTGGGTTCGGGTACATGCGTCACATTTCCAACCTGTTGGGCTCCCTGGAAGGCGTGATAGTAACAGGACACGTATGTCATAATAGCGCGTTCATCCGGCTTAGGAGTGTTGATCAAATCTAGCAGATAATTTTTTTAAGGTTGTGGAGAATTTATAAAAAATTAAAACTAATTTAAATTTGGGTTTTATCATATTATATGAGCATTAAAATACTATATACGTACATACATAAATAAATTACTATATGCATACATTCGATTGGGGGTTGTATATATCACGTCTTGTTAGACCTTAGCGGACGTGGTGAATGTTTATGAAAAAATAATTCAGGTCTACAAAAAATCGTTTTAAGAAAAAGGCAAAAACAACATTCATATTTCTAGGGTACAATCAGAAACCGTTTTTTCAGATTGGTTCTTGTTTGCGAATTATTGTAAAATTCAAAAAAAAAAAATGTTTGGTTTCCAAATGTCTAAAAGCTATATCATCACCATTTATTTATGCAAACGAATTCGCAATATTTGATCTCGCATGAATAGGAAAATCATACTTTGATATACTTTTGTCTACGCCTTGGTATCATATAGTCGAATATTCTTTTTTCAAAAATAATACGAAAAAAAATCGAGGTATCCCAATTGCTTCTATAGTGTCATAACTCAAAAAAAGCAAAACTCGAGAAAAACGGCTTTAAAGTTTTGGATTTACATATACTGCCACGGTAAAAATTAAAACATATTTTGTCCTAGTGCGATACGGTTTATCGACACAGCTAGGAAATTTTTCCACAACGTACTCAGTAGCACCAAAGTCAAAAATGCATCAAAATATTTTGCGTATTTTTTGCATCGGCGTGATATACATTTTCAATATAAATAATATGCCATTTCTAAGCGCAGTGTTTTAACAGTTTATTTGGATTCAGTGTTAAGGTTATACCGCTTTTTCGTGTATTATTTATACTGTAAATACACGTAAAATTTTTATACTGATTTTCGGTATATACATATATTACGCCAGTGGTATACAAGTTTTCTTGTTTCCAGAACATTAAATAAACTCCGTTGGTGTAAATAATACACCATAATGGTAAATAATTTACATCATATATACTTTCATGACTGTGAAGAGTAAAAATGATTGATGAAAAATTTACTACTAATCAAATTTATAATTAACTCGGACATAAAATTTACACCGAAGCTTGTTTTTACCTTCTTACCTTTCTTTTATTAGCTCGGGATGTAACTATGTAATATTGATGCGCCTAAAAGATGCAGCGATTTCTATTCTCAAGTTACTCACCTGATGACAGTACGAATGGCAATTATAATAGGGAGGTTTTAGTTTTTTAAACTATAATTTTTTAATCTGCACGACTTGGATAAATCTCAGCATTCCTCTTCATAATATGCAGGCATGTGAGTTCCTAATTTAAAAACGAGGTACATTCTGTCGAGTGAATTTCGGTCCTACCCACTCAAAAAATCGTGCGTCTCAAAATGTATAAGGATTTTAAGATTTTTAAATAAATCTGGAAAAACTTTTATTTTGAAAGCAATGATTTTTTGGCCATTATTAAATTTTTAAGAGATGCGCTGTTTAAAAAACGGTGGAAAATACCCATAAAGTGGCATAGTTGAGCCAATGTACATAATGAAATTAAATTAGTTAAATTATAGCATTTTCTTTTCTCAAAAAAAGTTCTGCCCTTTTATATGGGAACTCTTGCTTTGCATTGCCCTGAAACCTGAGAAAATGTTGCGTTCTTTATATGAGAATGAAACAGAAAATATACTACTCCATCACAATTTATTTAAAGAACTTAATAAAGCTGAATTATTCACTTGGCCTGTAAGTCTTTAACAATTTTAAAGCAAAACACTTATTTCTGATAGGGAAAATAATTGCATTTTTACAAGATTAAATTAAAAATCAACCATGCAACTCTCACGCTCACGTTTATTTGAGGGCAGAAAAGGCAGCACTTTCGCCGGATCAGAGCGCAACCTTCTGAGAAAAGAACACGACGCCTTGTGAAAGGGCTGAGAAAAGAACATGAAAATGTGACAGCGCTAACACAAGGCAGAATAAGTGCAGCCTTTTTTCGAGAAAAGAAAACGCTATTAGTTAAATAAAAGCCATACGGCTTTAATATGGGGGCCCGCCGAGTTTCAGTATTAGTTTACAACCTAGCGTATTAGCATAGCGAGAATACAACAAAATCGCTTCTAACCATCATTTACATAGTATTTCGTGTTTATCGCTGTGCAAGCAAATAAAAAATATACGTTTTGTTAAAACAAAACTTTTTCTCATATTTAAACCCCAAAAAAATAAAAAAAAATGTACATATGTACATATTTATGTACATATATAATAAATTAAACATCTCTTCTACTGCTATTATATACAATACAATATGCTTAGGTTTCGGCATAAATTGTCAAAAGGTTGTAGAAACAAATAAACATATATAAGGGGAGCTGTTACGTAGCAATGTATCACAAGTTTTGTTGCTTTCCAAACAACAAAATGCGTGCTAGATTGCTACGTAGCAACTTTAAATCTAAAATAATACTCATCGTGAACTCCCCGATTATAAAAAATAGTCGTGTAAGATTTTGCTACACTTTAAACACTGGCTACTTTTTAATCGCTAGCGGTTGTGCTGGCGAAGAGGTTTCTTTTGATTGAGCGATTTCTATTGCATCGCGTAACGCTATTACTATAGGTTGTGAACTTTTTTTGAGTTTGGTACAAAAAAAATTTAACAAGCCAAAAGAACGGTGTATTAATTTTGCCCTAGATACAATTCAATTTGAGATTTTGGTATAAAAAATGTTTCTTGTTAAATGAACAAGACGAAGTTTAAAAGGTGTTCGCACGAGGCGATTTTGCGTTAAACTTTGGCATTCAACTCACGCAGGGTGGCGGTATGCAGAATGTTGCGGTGAATATCCCCCGACGGCATCGCTCCGTCCGACGAAATTCGCTCAACGATTTGGTTCTGTTTATACTTTATATGAGTCGTTTTTTTTTGTAAATGGGCATAAGTCATTTCCACCTCTTGTTCTTGAATGGTTGGCTACTTCTAACTGAATGCATCTGTAAATCGCTCTACCGTCATTAACTAATGACGAAACTTCTTACCTTTGGCTGATGAAATCGACGCGTTCACATACGGTTAAATGATCACTGAATTCAAACGGCATAAAATGACTTACGCAACTTTCAAAACAAACGGCTCATATGTAATTTGTAAATATAAGCGAACAAAAACAAATGTTCTAGGGACTTATTAGTATGTTCCAGTCAAAGCAGAATACATATGCAGCAGAACTGTACAATTTCAAAAGCCTTCCCAGGATTTTGGAAGGACCTTGAAATTTGAGGAAATATTCAGTAGTGCGCATCACTCGCCTCGCAGTAAAGTATATGGCTCCATTTTATATATATGTATATGTATTTGTAGAAAATTGTTCGTTAAAAATACTAACGGTGCAACTAAATTTTTTAATATATCTTTGACAAATAATATTCCATTTACGAAATCTTTACTAGATTAAACGCCGGATTTGCAACTAATGGCTAAACTATTTATGTTCTTCTTATTTGTTGAATTTAACACTTTCATATTCGTTTTCATAAATAAAAGTTTCCCATTGTAAAGGAAAATATAGCTTTCAGAATTTTAGCAACCAAACCATTTGTAAAATTAGCAAAAATTCGCGAACCAGAACCAAATTGAAAATGCGAAGAGTATACATATTCGGAATAAACGTCTTAAATATATGTACCATAACAATTTGAGTGCTGTTCTTGCCTTCTCTTGCCTATCGATCAGTGTTATTAATACAAAATTTCAATTCAATTGGATAACGTTAAGGCGTACCATCAAAGCTGGTATATAGAAGTTGTATTCTATATTTTAAGTTTTTTCACCATTGCCTGCCGTTCCTTAATCGGCACAAGGTGATTCCTGTAAATCTATGGTTTCACACTGCACAGTCAACGCTTCTTCGGTCGGATAGGCTTGAAACCTGTTTTCCATTTTTCCTAAAAACAATCTTGGCAAAAAGCTCAATAACCTTGTTGAAATAAATATTACGCCACACTAACAATAACAAAGAAGTAGTTTGGGATCAACCGATCTAAAGCTATACAATAATTCTAATTAATGTATAGAACTAATAATAACAACCACGCTGTCAAGTTGAAATAGCGGCGAGACCGCCGCACTTGAGTGGAAAAGGTTGTACTATAAGGAAATCGATCAGCAACAAGAGTTTACGGGCCGTGCTTAGTTTAGTGGCTAGCGTTTCTGAGTTTTCACATCGATGATTCGAGTTCGATCCCTGCTGAAGTCTAAAGGAAAAAGTGTTAGGAGGAGATGTGGTGATGTGGTGATATCTGAAACAGCAGCTATCACTTCTGCCGCTTAGACTTTGTTGTTTTTCGATTTTTCAGGATTGGAAAATGCTGTAATTTTTTAATTTACCCCTCTATTCTAACAGAGTCACAACACTTAGCTCATCACTGTTGTGATTTCTAGTGCGCCGAGAAATGTGTCACACAAAATTCGATTTTGAGTGCTAGAAAAATACACAAAAATTTAAAAATTTGTATTGTAGCGGCATATTTTTTGCAGCGGCACGCTTTGAGGCGCAGTAGAATTCACAGCAGTTATGAGCTAAAGTTTGTGACTTTGTTAGAATACGGCTGTTAATTTGATTTTACTGAGCTTTGACTTCGGCATGTATGATATTGAAAGCAAAGCAACAGCAATCAAGAAAAAAGTGAATGTTTTGGCTGCCGTTTTGCTATGAAATTATAAAAGCAACCAGACAGTTCTAAAGCAATTTGTGAAAGCACAACGACACCGCGGCAGCAGCAAAGCAGCAGCAATTTGACTATCACCTTGCTGTGAAGCATCAAATTAGCAGAGTATGCATGCACAAATGCACTAGTGGCTTACACTAGGGGTATTCTCGATCTGATGCATACTGTCTAGCACGGTGCACAGATAGCATATATAGCATGATTCGATAATTTTGTTGTTGTTTGATGTGTTCAACAAACAACAAAATTAGCCAATCATGCTATTTATGCTATCTATGCACCATGCTAGACTGTATGCAACGGATCGAGAATACCCCTACTGATAAGCTTTGCATTGGTGCAAGCGTCGACACATATTCATTATACGGTGTTCACATGAGTCGATTTTTCAGGAAATTTTAGAGACGATTAGTTGAATCAAAAGTTGGCTGCACCCCAACTTCATTGGAAGCGGTTAGTTGAAAAGCCGTTCACACCAGGCGATTGTTGCTTTCAACTAAAAGTTGCCTGTAAAATCGCCTCATGTGAACTAGAGCTCTCGATTTTGTCCGCACATTTTCAAACAGCCCGGGTATATGAGCAGCGAGTACTCGCACACTTGTTCAATGCTCATTAATCGAAAATTTTCGAGCATGAGCTCGAGAAATGCGATTTTTTTCGAGTAATTTGAGCAGTGTTTTTTTTATGATATTGACATTTTTGGTAGCAACTTTTTAAATTTTTCAAATTATTGATATATAATGCAAAGATTGTTTCATTGGTATTCAATAATATAATTTATTTAACATGAATTAGAAAGCAGCTGCTGACAAATACAATTTACAAATTTTCTTTTGTTTATGAAATTGTTCAGAAACTCGAAAATTTTGAACAAACATTTGAGCAGTTGAGCAATGAACGAGTTTCGAGCGAGTATCGAGCTACTCGCATTGCTCGATACCCGGGTATCTAGAGCTCTAATGTGAACACCGTATTATATATACATACTGTTACGATTATCCTTGAACCCTCGTCCGGATTTCCCAAATCCTCCGGTTCGTATCGCTGGATTGTTAAATAAATGACATCGATGACCGAATTGTAGTACAATTAACTTACAATAAAATAATACAGTAAAAACACTTTACAATACTTGTTAAAGCAATAACAACGCTTTACTACTTGTTAACACAATTAAACTTATAGCTTGCTTATTCGCAACTCAATTCTCCGCTCACTTTACTTGTAGCTTGCTGACTTGTAACTA